>NC_079227.1:37073955-37143518 GCF_029633865.1 Lampris incognitus
TTTACTTTTAACTCTCTAGAGATATAGGTAGCAGCCTTCTTAGCCTGTTCACTTTTACTTTTATTTCTCCAGACAGACAGGTAGCAGCCTTCCTAGCCTGTTCGCTTTTACTTTTATCTCTCTAGAGAGATAGGTAGCAGCCTTCATAGCTTGTACTGCTGCTACTAGCCTGTTCACTTTTGCTTTTATCTCTCTAGAGAAATAGGTAGCAGCCTTCTTAGCCTGTTCACTTTTACTTTTAACTCTCTAGAGATATAGGTAGCAGCCTTCTTAGCTGCTTCTGTTGTGGTTAAACTGCCCCGAGCTGCCTCCCCGGCACGTTCAAGCCACTCCCCCAGCTCGGACGTGCCGGAAACATCCGAGCGCTGGGCTCGCGCTCTGAGGAGACGAGCGCTGCGTTGCACCACGTGTTTGCCATCATCCATCAGGCACACCTGCGGTAGTCAGGCAGCACCCTACAAGAAGCCTCCCAGAACGTCTCTCCAGGCAGTTCATCGTAGAGGTAGACGCATCGGACACGGGCATCGGAGCCGTCCTCCCTCAGCGGTCGGAGGAGGACCAGAAGATCCACCCGTGCGCCTTCTTCTCCCGGCGTTTCAGTCCTGCGGAGAAGAACTATGACATCGGCAACAGGGAATTGCTGGCTGTCCACGCCGCCCTAGGGGCGTGGAGACACTGGCTGGAGGGAGCAGGGCAGATCACAAGAACCTGACCTACGTGCGGACGGCTAAGAGGCTCAACCCCAGGCAGACGCCCTGGGCTCTCTTCTTCAGCCAGTTTGACTTCACCCTCACCTACCGCCCGGGCACCAAGAACGTCAGGGCAGACGCCTTCTCCCGTCTATTTCCCGAGGAGTCCCCTGACGCCCCAGACACCATCCTTCCCCCGGCCTGGGTGGTGGGTATCGTCACCTGGGCCATCGAAATTGTGATCCATCACCATCAGGCACACCTGCGGCAATCAAGAAGCCTCCCAGAACGTCTCTCCGTACTTCGACGTACTGAGCCCTGCGGTAAAGCTCTGACAAGCCCCCCAGCATTCCTTGCCCTCTTGCTACTCCGTTTATTCCCAGTGTCTATATTCGTGTCTCTCTTTTTCCCTCCCAGAACTCTCCCTCCGCGACTTCCACGGCTCCCCGCGTCTCCCTCGCTCCTCACCCCCAGCGAACTTCACGTTTTCCCCCCTGACCTCTCCAGCGATCTCCCTCCGTGTCTCTCTACCTGAACCCCTCCTATTCGGACTTGACTTCCTGGATCTCGGACCCGGACTTCCTCGGACAACCCCTCGCTCTACAGATTCAGACTTTGGTAGCCAGGCTCACATCGTCTCAACAACGCCCACCTTAGACTCACCTGTCATTATCCCCTGTGGCCGTGTTGTTTGTTTTTCTTCGCTGCATTAAATCCCCCTTCATGTTATCCCGGTGCTCTGTTGTCTGTCTGTCCTTTTGGGTTTCGCTACACTGGCCTCTGGTCTTCATTCGTGAAACGTAACAGCTCCACTTTTACTTTGCTGCTGCTAGTGCGAACCCTGGCGATGCAGGAATATAGAGGGAGCATAATGCGGGTGCAGTGGATCCTGTAGTAACGTGTGTAATAAACCAGATCCACTTACCTGCATGTCCATTAGGTAGCAGCAGCAGTAAACTGGTTTACCCATTACTACCTAGAACCTTCCCCGGATGTAGCTCTGTTGTGTAATGAATGCCTGCCGGGATGGCTGGGCTGTGCTGTGCTCCCCAAGTTTTCATCAATATACAAGTTAATAAACCCTGTGTGTGTGCTTGTTTCATGTAGGCAAGATACTACAGATCCTTCACGTGAAATCCTAAAATGATTAAGGCAAGGAATAAACCATGTTGTCTAGCCTACTGCATCAACTGATTCATGCATTAACTATTCAACCGTTAGCACTGAACCAATGCATTTATAGTGTATTAATAATTAATAATTCCTATGTGGAATAATGATAATAATGCAAAACCTCGTTCCCATGTCTTCTCCCTTCAGTAGCCGGCGCGAGCTTTTGAAGGCTGGCGTTGAGACGTGGGTTTATTGTCTTGACGCTAGCTTTATTAATATTCAATTTACATTTCCTATTAGGGGAAAGCAACGCTTGGGAGATGTAGGAGCCCCACGGAGAGCAGGAGGTTAAAATCATTATAGCTCACTTTGGATAGGACGAGACGAGCTACGTTTGCCACTTTGTGCAGCCGCTGCAACAGGCGCGCCGACGAGGTCGTTTTCCCAGCTTCCGGTTTACTTTCCCAGTCTTTATGGTGGTGTGCGGTAACTTAACATTAATTAAGAAATGTAGACTAGACGCAAAGTTTACCAGCGATGACGTGTTTGCTGCAGACAAGCAATTTTACTATCGTGGTGCTCCCTCCTTCCTCCTCATGGCCTGAAGCCATAAATCTGTGTCTTTCCCGCCCCTTTCCTTACTCGCTAGCAACGGGAAGCAGACGTGCTTGTGTTTTACTGTTGATGGTGCAGGACACAACACAACACAACACAACACAACACAACACGACAAAATGGCACGGTGACAACCTCCATCTCCTATTTGCACCAGTCAATTTTACCGCTTTGCTTTCACCCAAAAGGGGCGTGTCCACCACAATACTTTCAAGCTGACGTCACGTTAATCTTGCTCCCCCCCTTTTTCTCCCTAATTGTACTTGGCCAATGACCCTACTCTTGTGAACCGTCCCGGGGCGGGCTGCAGACTACCACATGCCTCCCTCCTCTTGATACATGTGGAGTCGCCAGCCGCTTCTCTTCACCTGACACTGAGGAGTTTCGCCAAGGGGTCATAGCGCGTGGAAGGATCACGCTATTCCCCCCTCCTCCCCTCCGAACAGGCTCCCCGACCGACCAGAGGAGGCGCTAGTGCAGCGACCAGAACACATACCCACATCCGGCTTCACAACCGCAGACGCGGCCGATTGTGCCTGTAGGGACGCCCGAGCAAGCCGGAGGTAACACGGGGATTCGAACCAGCGATCCTCCCACAGTCCAAAGAAACGTAGGTCAGGTGACTCAGCCGAACTAAACTGTCTGTCTGTGTGTGTGGTGGCCTGGCCGCCTGTCCAGGGTGTCTCCCCGCCTACCGCCCAATGACTGCTGGGATAGGCTCCAGCATCCCTGAGAGCAGGATAAGCATAATGGGTGGATGGAATAGATGGTTACAACAATAGCCAGAAATGGAGAAGGGAGAAATAGAGAAAAACTAGACCGCTTGACCAT
This sequence comes from Lampris incognitus, assembly GCF_029633865.1. NCBI lineage: Eukaryota > Metazoa > Chordata > Actinopteri > Lampriformes > Lampridae > Lampris > Lampris incognitus. Next base: position 37,077,204 of record NC_079227.1, read on the forward strand.
CTGCCACATTTCAGGTGACGACGTGCTGTGTAGTACACCGCTGCACTAGCCAGCTAGCATAATCGATCAAGAGTTGTATCGAATCATTACAGACCAGTTACATTAGTAACAATTTAAAAACAGTAATTAATGTGCTTCTATGGGTATTCACGATTATTTCATTAACAGCCTGGCGTGTGACGAGCAACATAATGCCAGCTACAGCTCACTCATTAATCCGTCCATCCATTCATTATCCAAACCGATTATCCTGCTCCCAGGGTTGCGGGGATGCTGGAGCCTATCCCAGCAGTCACTGGGCGGCAGGTGGGGAGACACTCTGGACAGGCTGCCAGGCCATCACACACACACACACACACACACACACACACCTAGGGACAGTTTAGTACGGGTGATTCACCTGACCCACATGTCTTTGGACTGTGGGAGGGAACCCACACAGAGACGAGGAGAACATGCAAACTCCACACAGAGGACGACCCGGGATGACCCAGGTCACTCATAGGGGGTCAAAACTACCCGGCCAAATATTGCACACTCCACCACATGATGGACAGATCATTGTAAAAGGACCTGTCCAATACTCGCAGGCTATCGAACACCTATCATAATGTTGGACTAACTCTGCGGAGGAAGGATGGTAAAGGTGGAGGTGGTACCAGCGACTCTATGGCCAACAGAGGGAAGTGCTGCAGCCATACAGCGGCGCTACTCTGCAAGGTGAAAGATGTGGTGACCCAAGGATTCACAGGCACGGCCTGCCCTGCACTGATAAAGTGTGTGCCTGGAATCAACCCACCTGGGATAAAGTGGTGCCAAACACTCAAGGGCCAGAAGGCAAAACGAAGGACAGTCACAGATACAAGATATGAGACAAAGGCACATGTCTTTCAACACGTTTCCTCCCTGAGATGGCTCAGCCATGACCCCCGGAAGCATGTGTTCACTGCGCACACACACAGAAGCTGCACGTGTTAATGCACTTCCCTTTGTGCAGAACACAAAGGTAAACTCTGCACTGCAGTTTTAGGAAGACGCCATGTCAGATGTGGGGAAGATGAGAGAGAGAGAGAAAATGCAAACAAACATAGAGACCAGAATAGTCGGTTTTGGCTAGACCGGAGAATAGGCAGTATCGAGGCATCTGAAGTAGACACAAGGAACTGGGTGGGAAGAAAACGGAAGTGCAGATGTTGGAAGCACATCCACTAGGTTGGCCCCCACAGGGCCAACCGTGGTGAGCACAGGACGTGTGGACTTTTAAAGGCTCCAGGCATCTTCTCTTGGGGAGGGGGGGGGCGCCCCGACTGACCAGAGGAGGCGCTAGTGCAGCGACCAGGACACATACCCACATCCGGCTTCCCACCCGCAGACACGGCCAATTGTGTCTGTAGGGACGCCCGACCAAGCCGGAGGTAACACGGGGATTCGATCCGGCGATCCCCGTGTTGGTAGACAACGGAATAGACCGCCACGCCACGCGCCCCTTTGAACGCATTTTAGTTAGAATCTCTTGCTAAATTGTAACTGTCATGGAGGCAATGAATTAAAGCTATGGTAACTCCAGGAAAACTGGAATTAAACGTAGGCGACGTTCATCATGTCCCGTCTGCAGTGCGGGGTATGGGTGCTGGTTCGCTGGCTTGCCATCGTGGACGTGTACTCCACACACTTTGAGAGCGGCAAGGACATTGAGGATGAGTAGCAAATGCCACAAAACTCACAAAATACTGCGCGCTACATTGCCGTAAATTGTGTTTCATGTCGCAGAAACTGCTTTGCGCCACTCAACTTAAGAGCACCCCTCGAAAATGCCGCTCGGATCTTCTGGATGTCACACGGTGTAACCGGTTATTTTCTTGCCCGGTGCGGGATTCGATACGGGGTGTACTGCACCACAAGGGGACATCACTAACCGCTCGGCTAAAGGGTCCAGACCCGTTAGCTAGAGACTTCTTCTTCTTCTTTCGGCTTGTTCCCTGTATCCCAGGGGTCGCCACAGCGGAATCGACAGTTTCCATGGGTACCCTGTGAGGGCACAACACCGATGGCGGTCTTGTCAATCCGCATAATGATCTGGCTAGAGACTAACGTGTCTTATTAGTAGTTTACACACGGCAACAGGAAACGGGATAATAACCCTTAACTCCAAACACCACGGACACAATGTTACGCTTTTTTTTTTGCAGGTTGTTGCTTTTCTAAATGTACCCAGCTAATTGATGACAATCCTTGGCATACAAATGGAGACATTGTTGACCAAATAAGTTTTCCATGGTTAGGAAAAAAGAAATAAAACGCTGCCACTAAACATGTTTGTGATGCGGAGCGAATGATGTTTACTTTGTGGTCATTAGGTTGTTGCCCTAGTTACAGCAACTAAAGTTACATTTCACAACATTTTCTCAGTTAGCAGATTGAGTTCATTTATTTTTGCGACCACCGCAGCCCCCAGACGTCTAATTAGCCCACTTACGTTAGCTAGCTAGGCGGTCTTAATTTAGCTGACGTTAATTGTTTGGCCATGTTAGGCTGAGCAGCTGCATGCTAGTCCTTGTGAGATGAGTAGAGATGGACTGCTGTAGTCCCTTAATAATCTCTATCCACTTCTGGTGACCCTCTTGGTCTTCTGCACGCCCAGGGAATAAGACAGGGGCACTCTTCGTCAAGTAAATGTTTGTGTGTGTCGTATCCAGTTTTTTTTTTGTTTTTTTTTTTTTCAAAGTTGAACTTTGCCACTACTGTTGGAGCAGCTGAGGACTGCACAGGTTCTCCCGGGACTCCCAGACATCATTGTCAACAGTAATGTTACATAAAAAGTAAAGGTAAAACTGGAAAATTGTACACTTCTTACGACAGCTTGCATTTACACGCGCGCGTATTGTACGGAGATGTCACCGCAGTAATGGTGACCCGTTTGCTTCCGGTACTTCCCCGGATCCCAGCAGACGACACCCATCCATTATACAAACCGCTTATCCTGCTCTCAAGGTCTCTGGGATGCTGAAGCCTATCCCAGCAGTCACTGGGCGGTAGGCGGGGAGAAACGCTGGGCAGGCCACCAGGCCATCTCTCTCTCTCTTCACACACACACCTAGGGACAATTTAGTATGGCCGAGTCACCTGACCTACATGTCTTTGGACTGTGGGAGGAAACCGGAGCCCCGGGAAGAACATGCAAACTCCTCACAGAGGACGACCCGGGACGACCCACCAAGGTTGGACTACCCCGGGGCTCGAACCCAGGACCTTCTTGCTGTGAGGCGATCGCGCTAGCCACTGCGCCGCCATTATTGTGTCAATGTACATAATGTACAATGTATTACAATGTGCGCCATTACATTGCAGCAAATTGCCGATGAATATTTAATATTGAGGAATTCACATTATGACTACCACTGACCATACCTGTGACAAATCGGCTTCAATTTCAAACACTGTCCATTCACCGTCCAGGTTTTGACCCAGTCTTGTGTACGCATTCTTTAAATAGGACAATTTCCTGTGAATTACTTTTTTCAGGGGAAATTCATCTTTTCCTCATTCTGCTTGAGAACATCCCCAGGACCAGTGGTTGGGCCCAACCATTTTGAAATCCACTAATCCAGGACATTTGCACGCCAGCACGGCCGATGCATTGCTCAAACATTTCACATTTCAGCAGAACTCTGCAGTCAGTAAACCAGCGCACCTTGTCCACGGCTGCAACTGCTGCGCTCACCTTCAGCACACAGGAGTCTGTTTCCAGCCAGGCCATGTCCTATCAGGATAGTGTCGGCTCTATGAAGTTTAGCAGGGTGTGCCAGACCTCTGTGATGGAGGTGCAGGTGCATTTCACATCCTCCTCGCTGATGCCTGAAAACCTGGTGTTAGAGTCGATCAATCCATCCATTATCCAGACCACTTATCCTACGCTCAGGATCACGGGCATGCTGTCGCAGCATTCACTGGGCGGCAAGCGGGGAGACACCCTGACAGGCCGCCAGTCCATCACAGGGCCGACACACACACACACACACACACACACACACACACACACACACACACACACACACACACACACACACACACAGCCAAGGACTGTTTAGTACAGCCGATCCACCTGACCTACATCATATCCAAACTACAAAAAAACCTACAAAAACACCAACGTATTCTCATGAAATGGTTCGTGTGATATCGTACGAAACGTTATGCACTAAAATTCGTATGTGACCCACGTAATCGTGGGCCAGGGTGTGATCACGTGACCTAGGCGCTGGCTGTCGTGAAAAAAAATGGCGGACGTTTCTTTTATTTTCAGTGGAAAATGCAACATATTAAGATAGTTTGGCCATTAAATTGCGGTTTAATCACATTTCTAGCGACGGTAAGAACACCATTCATCTTTCAAAACTAAGTAAAACAAAACAACGTGTACCAAGCCGGAAGTAACACGGGGATTCGAACCGCCATCTCCGTGTTGGTAAGCAACGCCATAGACCACCATGCTACCCAGATGCCCTGTTCCACCATTTTTGGCCATGTGGACACGCTGGAAAAATTCTGCACTGCAGGGGATTGCGCAGGCGCCCTGAATCTCTCGCGTCGTGGGACATTCGTAGGATTATCCACGGAAAAAAATTGTGCATAACTTTTCATACGATATCACACGAACCATTTCATGAGAATACGTTGAAAACCCAAATGTCCAACATATCCGAAAAAAGGGGAAAAAAATTACTGTCCAAGAGAACGAACGCCAGCCTTGATGGCTGTCAGAACCGCCGGTCTGCAAGGGCTAGCAGTTAGCTTAGCCTGCCCCGCTTCCGCGTCGTGTCAGACCGCCCTCAGGGTTTCCTCTTCCTTTTTTTTTTTTGCTGAGTGGGGTAATTGGCCAGGTGAACTACTACTAGACTCAGGCTGTGTTCAGCCGGGGAGGGGAGCTGTTGAGCCGGACTGGGGATGTTGTCGAGCGGTGGAAAGAACACTTTGAGGAGCTCCTGAACCCGGCTAACACGTCCTCAGGGGAGGCAGTAGAGTCCGAAGACTCGGTGGAAGCCCCAGCCATATCCCTGACAGAGGTCTCTGAGGTAGTTAATAAACTCTTCGGGGCATCACATTGCTCAGCCTCCCTGGGAAAGACTACTCTAGGGTGCTCGAAAGGAGGCTCCGACCGATTGTCGAACCTCGAATCCAGGAGGACCAGTGCGGATTCCGTCCTGGCCGTGGAACAACTCACCGACTCTTTACCCTTGCAGAAGTGCTGAGAGGGACATGGGAGTTTGACCAGCCAGTCTACATGTGTTTTGTGGACTTCGAGAAGGCCTACGACCGTGTGCCCCAGGGCACTCTGTGGGGAGGGGGGGTACTGCGGGAGTATGGGGTACCGGGGCAGTTGCTACAAGACAGGCAGTCCTTGTTTAACCAAAGCGAGAGCTGTGTCCACATTCTCAGCACAAAGCCAAACACGTTTTCGGTGGGTGTCGGGCTCCGCCAAGGTTGTCCCTTGTCTCCAGTTCTGTTGGTGATATTCATGGACAGGATCTCAATGCGCAGCCAAGGTGAGGAGTGTGTCCATTTTGGGAACCTCAGAATTGCATCGCTGTCCTTCGTAGATGATGTGGTTTTGTTGGCTTCATCAGAACGCGACCTCCAGCGCACTGGGGCGGTTTGCAGCTGAGTGTGAAATGGCCGGGATGAGAGTCAGCACCTCCAAGTCTGAGGTGGAGGTGTTTCCTCAAGTGAAGGAGTTCAAGTATCTCGGGGTCGTGTTCACAAGTGAGGGTAGGATGGAGCGGGAGATTGACAGGCGGATTGGTGCAGCATCAGCAGTAATGCGGACGTTGTACCGGGCCGTTGTGGTGAAGAGGGAGCTGAGCCGGAATGCAAAGCTCTTAATTTACCAGTCAGTCCTCGTTCCAACCCTCACCTATGGCCATGAGCTTTGGGTAGTGACCAAAAGGGTGAGATCGCGGATACAAGCGGCTGAAATGAATTTCCTCTGTAGGGTGTCTGGACTGAGCCTTAGAGATAGGGTGAGGAGCTCGGACATCCGCAGGGAGCTCGGAGTAGAGCCGCTGCTCCTGCGCGTCGAAAGGAGCCAGTTGAGGTGGTTCGGGCATCTGACTAGGATGGGCATCCTAACCGGGGTCTCCTCCAACTGGGAGTAGACCCCGGGAGCATAATAACATAATGGCAATTAGCTATGTGTGTTTTCATTTCTATAAACTGGTTTCTTTATCCAGATTTTTTTTTTTTGCTGATGACCATTAATGTCCTTGTGAGATATTTGGAAGAAAAAAACCCAAAAACAAAATGTATGAGTGGCCACTGATTTCAGAGGCCAACACAATCTGCAACTGCAAAAGAAGGGCTGGCCCGGTGGTGTAGCGGTCTAAGCATCGGCTTTGTGTCGACGCAGTGGCCCACTGGGGACTCGGGGTTCGCGCCCCGGTCTCGTCAGATCCGACTATGGCCGGACTCGATGAAGCAGCAATAATTGGCGACGCTGTCTTCGGGAGGGGGGCGGAGTCGGCTGGTGTTCGTCACGTGACTGCGTCTCTGCGCGTGTCGGAAAAAGCAGGGGTTCGACCTGGAGTCGCCTTGTCACGGAAGGGGGGAGGCGACTCCTTCCAGAGATGCAGTTGGCGAACGCATGCAGTACGAGGGTGGGTGTTTGAACTAGAATAGGGAGCGATTGGCCACTAAATTGGGAGAAAAATCAGAAATAAATTTAAAACAAAAGAAGGACTAGCCAAAGAGACATGTTGACAGACTGACACGTGTTTGCAACCAGCCGGGTTCACTGGCGGGGCACCGCGGGCAAAAACTGACGGCAACAGACGAGGTTGTCAGATTCTCTCCTTTCACCTCCGACGCGTCGCAGTCACTTCGATAGCAATCATAATCAGGTGGCTAAAGCAATCTGGCTAATTGGATTTGGCACAGATCACACGGGCCTATAGTGCGCACAGCTGTTAATTAAATAAATAAATAAAAAGATGGCTGCGGAAGTCGACGGAATATCCACAGGCATACCCGCTTACCTATGTTGTGTTGTTATAACACCAAGTGCATGTCCCTCCAGTTCCTCTGCCCAGGGCAAAGGGGTGAGGCGTCTCATCTCATTTCTCCTTGAGGTACACCTCCCTGCGGAGTGGGGGAGACGGTTTGTAGAGTACTTGCACCTCCCATGAGGCTGGAGGTGACCCATAGGTGTGGGACCCCAAGCCTAAAGGCAGTCTATAAACCAGCTGCAGCTCAGAAAGATGACACAGATGTTATTGTGTTATCCTGTTTCAGTGTTGTATCCTCCCCTCACTCCAACGTGTGACTCATGTGTTTCATTGCCGTGTGTGTGAATGGTGTGATGTGAGTCTCCCCTGTGCGCATGTGTAGCCTGTCCTCCAGTCAGGTCTACGTGGTGATGGCGGACACGTGGCTCGGGTCCCGGGCTATTCCGGTGGCGTCTGGACGCTGCTTGGCCTCCTCCTCATCATGTTCTTCACACATTTTATAGGTCCATTATAATTGTGTTATCCTCTTTCAGTGTTGTGTTGTGTACATTGTGTAAACACAACCTCCATTGCGCGTTGTCCGTCCTCAGAGAGAGGTCCCTCCTCTGTTGCTCTCCATGGGTTTTCCCCCTTTTTCTCCCCAGTTGACTTTGGCCAGTCACCTCGCCCTCTCAGCCGTCCCGGTCTCTGCTCCACCCCCTCTGCCGATCCGGGGAGGGCTGCAGACTACCACATGCCTCCTCCCATACATGTGGAGTCACCAGCCGTTTCTTTTCACCTGACAGTGAGGAGTTTCACCAGGGGGACGTAGCGCGTGAGAGGATCACGCTGTTCCCACCAGTCCCCCCTGAACAGACGCCCCGACCGACCAGAGGGAGGCGCTAGTGCAGCGACCAGGACACATACCCACATCCGGCTTCCCACCCGCAGACACGGCCAATTGTGTCTGTAGGGACGCCCGAGCAAGCCGGAGGCAGCACGGGGAGTCGAGCTGTCGCTCCCCGTGTTGGCAGGCAACAGAGTAGACCGCCACGCCACCCGGACACCCCTCCCCGAGGTTTCCTCCTATGTTCTCTGCCTGTTAAAGGGTTTTGTTTGGGGTTTTTTATAGGGAGGTGTTCCTTATCCGATGCGAGGGTCTAAGGACAGGATGTTGTGTTGCTGTAAAGCCCACTGAGTCAAATGTGTAATTTGTGATAATGAGCTATACAAATAAAATTGACTTGACTTGACCCCCCCATCTCCTGTCCTGGTTGAAGATGCTGCCTAAACGCATGCGGCATGTGCGGTCACATAATGAACTCCTGTGGAGTTTCAAATTGGCATTGATTGACAGCCAGTGCAGCCCATCAAAATGTCGCCGCTGGAATCCAGCAGGAAAAACAACAACAACAACAACAAATTGAAAATATTGGAATAAAATGTCCCCAGACCTCCAAGTTTGGGGAATTTTCCCTGTGACATCCCAGGGGGGTGTCACTTGGTGCTCAAACCAGTGAACATCGGTATCATGCCTCCCCTGCGCCTGCAGTGACACCTAACAAATGCGTTTCCAAACACATCCTTTAATCCACAGTTGCATCAGTGAGCATTGCTTGTGCGTCATGTCAGCTATCAAGTTCAGAACAGGAGGAAATAGGTAAATGGTGTTCATAAATACAGCAGCAAACCGTTATTGCTCAAATGTCTTTCTCAAACTGAAAACAACCCCTTTACCTAAGCCCGGCTCAGACAAATATAAAGAAAGAAAGAGCTGATGTGGTCCCGTCATAGCCAGGATACAGTTTAAGTTCCTCTGATGGCGACAACGGGTCCGAATGTCCTTTATTTTGACTGGTTTGCTGTCAGTGTGATATTGTAGGTTACTCTCGAGCGTCTCTGTCACTACAGAGCAACGACGTCTGTTCCCGATGAAGGGATCGAGCACATTACCATCTATTCAGGATGCTGATGCGTTTAAACTGGGGGCAGATTGGGAAGAGCTTTGAATGTTAATACAGTAATGGGCACGGTGGCCCAGTGATTTGCAATGATGCGTCACAACAAGAAGGTCCTGAGTTCGAACCCCAGGCCGTCCCGGGTCCTTTCTGCGTGGAGTTTGCATGTTCTCCATGTGTCTGCGTGGGTTCCCTCCAGATTGCTTTGGTTTCCTCCCACCATCAAAAAGACAAGCATGTTCGGGTTAGTACTCACCCTGCCTGTGCCCCTGAGCAAAGCAATGGAAGGAAGAACTGGAGTTGGTCCCTGGGCGCTGCAGCTGCCCACTGCTCCTATACAATTGGATGGGTTAAATGCAGAAGACAAATTGCATTGTAACCAAAACAATTGTACAATAACAAAAGTAAAGTTACTTTCTTCTTCTTCTTCTTCTTCTTCTTCTTCTTCTTCTTCTTCTTCTTCTTCTTCTTCTTCTTCTTCTTCTTCTTATTCTTCTTATTCTTCTTCTTATTCTTCTTCTTCTTCCTAAAATTAATCAGCTGTGGCACAGGAAGCCTGTGTAATTGAACCAGCAGGGGAAAGACACGTTCAGCGGACTTTGAACATGTAATAAATTGTGCTACAGAATTCTGGATGAGTTGAAATTGGTGAATAGGCTTGTTGGGAATGCCTGCCAGGATCACTTTGCAGTACTCAATGCATGATGTGACCAAAGCACTGACTAGGATTTCCGTGGAGTGTTGTGTTAAAACAGGCCATAGTCTGGAGATGTTTCACAGATGGAAAAAGATAATCCGGGAGACATTGTTTATATGACTGGAGAAGGAATGGGTACTATCTAGGACAGTGTTTCTCAACCCAGTCCTCAAGGAACCCCTATCCTGCAGATTTTCTTTGCAATCCTGAATAGGTACCTGTTTGTAGTTATTCAACCAATCAGCAATGAATGTCGGAGTTTGCACACGTTGCATAATTAAGTGCTATGAGATGACTGGTTGAGTAAGTACAAGCAGGGCTACCTATGCAGGGTTACAATGAAAATCTGCAGGATAGGGGTTCCTTGAGGACTGGGTTGAGAAACACTGATCTAGGATAACACCAAGGCTCTTAGCCTTAGTGGAGACGGGTATGGTGGCTCCAGCAATGGGAGTGAACAAATATTTGTTTTTGAGAGTGTACATTTAGTGCCAATGAAGAGTAGCTTAGTTTTCCTACTGCCGAATTTCAGATAATTGTTAGTCATCCATAACTGTATATCATGGAGACAAGCAGTGAGGGTACTGGAGGGGAGATCGGAAGTGGGCTTAGTGGAGGTGAAACTGCGTATCATCAGCATAGTAGTGGAAATGGATTCATAGTGCCGGAAGATGTTGCCAAGAGGATGGAGGTAAATAATAAACAGGAGTTGCCCCAACTCTGAGCCCTGTGGAACTCCATGAGGAATTATTAAACTTTCTGACTGGTAACTGTGAATCTGTTCAACATGTGTCCTGTCTGTAAGGTGAGAAACAAACCACTGATACACAGTGCCCCCAGCTCCAATGCTATCCAGACGACCCATGAGGAGATGATGGGATATGGCATCAAAGGCTGCGGTGAGGTCAAGGAGGATGAGGATAAAGAGTAGGCTGGAGTCACCTGTACGAAGGAGGTCGTTAGTGATCTTAACCAGGGCTGTTTCTGTGCTATGTTTGGGGTGAAAGCCAGACTGGAATTGTTCAAAGACATTGTTGTTATTCCAGGTAGATCTTGGAGTTGTGATGCAACTACCCTCTCAAGGATTTTGGAGATGAATGGTACATTTTAAATAGGCCTGGAGTTGTTTTGGTCAGTACAATCTAAATTGAGTTTTTTTCAGAGTTGGTCTGATTATAGCAACCTTCAGAGAATGGGGGAACTGTACCAGTGGACAGAGAGGAGTTGATGACGGAGGTTATCAGAGAGATGATAGAGGGCAGGCATGTTTTAACTTGGGTTGTGGGAATTGGATCCAGGTGATATGTGGAGGTGCTAGACTTAGTAAAAGTTTCAGAAATGTGATTTTCAGTAGGAAGGCTGAAGTCACATAGGACAGTGAATAGGAACAGTTTCATGGCGCTTCCTGATGGTAAGTCAGTCTGTATGATGTTAGCAGAGGGTAGCTGCTCATGAACGGTACTAATTTTGGAGTTGGAAAAACTGCAAAAAAGCAGCTCATTCTTCATTGGAAAGGTTACTGTTCATGTTGGTTTCAGGTGGATTTAGTAACTTTTTGATCTGTGCAGAAAAGAGTTCTAGTATTCCCTTCAACTGTACTGGTGATATTTGCATAATAGGATGTTTTAGCTGTTGAAAGAGGTTCTTTGTCATGAGTATATGATCTAAATACATTTGTTTGCGAACAGCAAGTACAGTCTTGGTGCAAAGCCTCTCAAGTTGCTTCATACAGCCTTGAGCTGGCGTAGTTCATGTGTGTACCAGGAAGCAGTATGGGCAAAAGAGACAATCTGTGTTTTCAGGGGGGCTAACGTATCAAGTGCCGAAGATAAACTATCATTGTAGTAGTCAATAACATCAGGAAGTGAGGGTGTGTGATCAGGAATGGGGTTGGAGGTAGTTAAACTCTGAGATCATCTGGATTAATATATATCTAATGTTGCAGTATGATATGGTACGATGCACCCTTGATTTACTGAGAAGTAGGTCGGTGTTGAATAACACAGCTTTATGGTCAGAGATGAGTAGCTCAGAAGAGGTGATGTTATATGGTGTGATGCCAGAACAGCAAACTAAGTCAAGTATATGACTCTTTGTATGGGTTGTAAATATACATTGTATGTCAACTTTACAACCCACACCACAGTGTGCATTGTAAAGTTGACATAATGTGTTAGATCAAAGCAATCTAACATTGCTTTAAAATCCTTGGTGAACAAATTGTCAGTGTTATCAGAATGAACATTTAAATCCCCTATTAGGAATATATTTGGAGACATTTTACTGAGGGTGGTTAAAACTGTCAAGAGCTCAGTGATTAAAAACATCGGATGCCTTAGGTGGTCTGTACAGAGCAGCGATAATGATGGGTGTAGATGGATGGAAGGATGGACGGAGCTGGAACAGCCAGCATTCCAAAGGAAGATTGATTAGTTAGAGAGAGAGCGGCGTCAGTTTTATACCATCGTGATCGATCAGCAGGAGGCCTCCTCCTCTGCCTGAAGACCGAGGCTTGTGCACGTAAACAAATCCTGTTCTGTTGCTCTGTCCAGTGCTCAGCACTGCCCTGAGTTACTTCGCTTACTGCTCCGAGATAAAACCTCCCCTCAGTGTCTTTACTACAGGTGAATTATCTGACTGGTTTGGAGAAACAGTTTCTCCCCCAGTGACTCTTTTAGGCAGCACATTTGCTCCTCTCGGCTCCCGCCCTCATGAGATTCTGCTTCGTCAGATCCATAACTGCTCTCTATTTGCTTACTCTCTCTTCTCTATACTCTGCCCCAACCCTCTTCATTTGTCCGAATGATTTTGCTATCTTCTGTGCTGAGTTCACTTATCGCTAGATTTTCTAGATGTCTTTCTCAGCGGGCAGCCTTTCGTTGCTCGTTTGTTTAATAGCCTCCGCTAACTGCATCTGCAGTTGAGTCATATAAATCCAAATTTAATACTCACCCTTTTGACCTTACCCTACAATTAGTTGCCTTTAAGTTGAGTGCTTCACAACCTGTACTGCATGGCGGGTCAGTTTCTGCCTCAATTAACTTAATAATCTAATAACTAAGCACGGTTCTGCTAATGACATTATACAGTATAGATTATAGATTATTGACAACTGTTCTCTTCTCTCGCGTCTTTTCTCTCTCTCTGAATGATGTCTTCTGCTTACTCTTCTTCTGTGTATGTGAATGAAGTGATGTGAGGCTCCCCTAAGTGCACGTGTAGTCTGTTCTCCTCCCAGGTCTCCATGGCGACAGTGGTCACCACCTGGACAGTGATCCCCCTCATCATACTTTTTTTGTATATCTTATAAATCCATATAATGTTGTTATCCTGTTTCGGTGCTACATCCTTCTCTCACTCTGATGTGTGACTAATGTATTTTTTTCCCCGTCTCTTCACCCTTGTATGTGAACGGTGTGATGCGAGTCTCTCTTGTGTACCTGTGTGGTCTGTCCTTCTGTCAGGTCTACAGGGTGATGGTGGTGATGGTGGCCTCCTGCATAAGATATAGTCCACCTGTGAGCAGGTTTCTCCAATTTTGTACGTCAGCATGTGTCCCTCGCGCAAAATATGTCATTGTCAATAGCATACGCCAACAAACAGGAAACTGGTATGACCACTGCAGTAGAAACCGGAAGTCAGTGCACTACAGTTATGCACAGACCCGATTATACTGGTTTATGCTTAGGCAGCTGTGGTCTTTCTCCTCTCTCTGATTGGGTGGTGCACTGTTTGGCGTCAACCTGGCTTTGACAAATGCCCAGTTAGGATAACCCCACTTAACCAGGGCCTGTTTAATGTGGGATTTCTCCCCATCCCCGGCCGCTGTGTTGGTGGGGATGTTGTCAGCTCGGTGGTCCAGTGTCCTGATGTCTCATCGTTTGTGCTCCAGGGGTTGATGAGAGTCAAACCTTAACTACTGATCACTATGTGTTGGTTTACTGTAAACATCAACAATCAAATGGCCCCCATCACCAGTTGCAATTTCAGTCTAAGAAGGCTAACCTGTCATGTTCCACATCCACCCTGGTGAACTTGATGTGGTTGTCCACTGAGTTAATGTGGTCAGTGAAATGTGGCACCTCCTGAGATTTAATCTTAACCCAGGTGTCGTCCACAAATCTGAACCAGTGGCTAGGTGGTGCCCCTTGATAGGCCATCGGATCCCTTCTTTCCATCTACTCCATGTACAAGTTGGCCACTACAGGTGAGACTGGGGAACCCATAGCACACCCATGCCTCTGCCTATAGTGCTGCCCCCTGTATGTGAAGTACGTGGACTGAAGACACAGCTTCAGGAGCGGACACACTTGGCCAGTGTTAAGGGTGGTCCGGTTGCCGTACTTGAAGCTGTACTATGCACTAGACTTGGTAAATTTGAGTCCAGGGTGTCTCCCCCGCCTGCCGCCCAACGACTGCTGGGATAGGCCCCAGCATCCCCGCGACCCTGAGAGCAGGATAAGCGGTTCAGATAATGGATGGATGGATGGATTATGCACTTGACTCGAAGTTTACACAAGGCTTTGTAGTGGCTGCGGTCATATTCCTCCTGGATAATATTTCATATCCATATTTAACAAGACGATGGAGTGGACATTCAACATTGTCTGTGCATCAAATTATTCCATAGATGAGGCCTCCACTTCACTATTAAAACGACCAGTCGACTCTTGAAAGGTGTGTGCTTTGCCAAAATTAAAAAGTGAGTGCTATGTAAACTCTGGCTGCCCCCCCCCCCAACACATTTCTTTCAGTGTAGTTTCTCCATCACATCTGCTGACTTTGCAGTTTGTCTCACTGGCCTTCACATGGAAGCAAGCGAGATAAAGAGGACGGCAAGGAGCCAAGACTCCACTGTGGCTGTGTTCAGACAGCAGACAAGAGCAGGACTCGTCTTCAGGTCCAGTAGACGTAGACCTACTGTCCTCACTGTTATTTGCGAGTGATCAGTTCAGATTTGTGTGATGAGGCATCTGTATTGATATGCTGACGTGTCTACACGGGTTACTGGTTGGATGGCTTTGTTCTGTGCTGCTGGTGTCGCTCTCCTTTTTTTTTGGGATGTTTCCCCATTTTTCCCCTCAATTGTACTTGGTCAATTACCCCACTCTTCCAAGTCGTCCCGATCTCTGCTCCACATAGTCCGGGAGAACTATATACATATATTTTTTCCTTTTAATGATATAGGCTTTACAGAGGTCGGTTCATAAGTACCAGCATTCGTAGTCTTGGGACTCCCTGTACTCTCATTTTGGATGATGAAAAACACACAGAAAAACCCTTTTTAGTGAAAAGGTGAGAAACCGCTTCTGTGATGGAAAGGCATGTGTATTTTGCTGGGAGTGACGCAGAAGGTCAGGATTACAAGTATGTTAGAGGGACAGTCCATAGGGTTAATGGAAGGGCATCTGATGTAAAATTTTGCCAAATCCTTATGCGGATTGACAAGGCCATACCGGATCGGTCAAGGCCCGGGTTAACAACGACTACCATTGGTGCTGTGCCCTCACAGGCTACCGATGGAAACTGGTGACCCCTGGGAAACCAGGAACAAGCTGAAAGAAGAGGAAGAAGTAGAAGAAGAAGAAGAAGAAGAAGAAGAAGAAGAAGAAGAAGAAGAAGAAGAAGAAGAAGAAGAAGAAGAAGAAGAAGAAGAAGAGGATGATGATGATTATATTAGAGGGACAGCTCAGGTTGGACAGTTTGGAGACAAAGCAAGAGAGGCAAGATTGAAATGGTTTGGACATGTGTGGAGGAGAGATGCTGGGTATATTGGGAGAAGGATGCTGAATATGGAGCTGCCAGGGAAGAGGAGAAGAGGAAGGCCAAAGAGGAGGTTTATGGATGTGGTGAGGGAGGACATGCAGGTGGCTGGTGTGACAGAGGAAGACGCAGAGGACAGGAAGAGATGGAAACACATGATCCGCTGTGGCGCCCCCTAACGGGAGCAGCCGAAAGTAGTAGTAGTAGTAGTAGTAGTAGTAGTAGAAGACTATGAATTAATATAACATGTTTTACTAAACAGATAACAGTGTTCCCCAACTCTAAGAGGAGTTGCTTCTGATAGCACAGTGTTCAGTGCAGTGAGTCTATTTCACCTTATTTACTCCTTCAGAGGATACGTGGAGGAGTGCTTCAGGGGCGAATAACCCAAATATAACTCCCTCTGTTTGAGTCCTGGATTTCTTGTTTCATGTTCTCCAGCTCAGTGTTCATGTAAAAGCCTTTCACCTCCCCATGGTCTCTCTGACCTGTATATTACAAGATGTGATGATCTTGAATAGCTCAGAGCAGTACACATAGCGGAATACCTACAAGTGGGCAATACGGTGTTAATGGATTTGCTTTCCTTAGGATTAAAACCCCACAGACACACCTGACTCGTATATTAATCTAACAGCAGGCAGACTACCCGTGTAACCCACTCCTACCTAGAACGACCATGGGCGGTCAAAATGACGGCAGGTTTTTTTAAGTCTATATTGTCTCAAGATAACTACCCAACTGAGATATTAATGCATTACATATGTTAGTATGTCTGTTAGGAAACTAACTCATACCGAAATTACCATTTTAACAACTATAATACTATTTTTAAACATTTTAAACTTCAGAGAGACATGGTCGAACTGGAATAGCAACATTGAAAAAGTGAAAATATTACCTGAAAAGCAAAACGGAAAACACATATTGATAATCTAACAAACGCAACAAGGCCTATAAAACCTGACATGTAAAAAAAAGAACTGAAAATAAATCTTGAAACAGTCCCAAACAACGACCGGAACTTAAAAACTGCTAGAACGACCGTGGGCGGTCAGATTGGTCTGACCGGTCTTCACACTTCCGCCGGAAGTGTGAAGAGTCGGGGAGATGGAGTCGAGCTCATTGCGGAAATGTGATGCAGCTGGTGAAGCGCTGCTCTGCTTGCGCAACACCTGTCTCACGTCCTGGCAAGACACACACACACACACACAGAGCAAGACGCCGGGGATGGGGGAGCGGCAACAGGTAAGGGAGACACGAATTGGGGGGACTGGGAAGTGGAAGGTTTATCCGGGGAGAGTTGGGGGAGGGGGGGAGGCTGCAGGGGCGGAGTAACAACATGACTGTGTTTCAGATTTCTATAGTAAATTATGATTTGCTGGTTGCTTCACCCGCAGTGATGGACAGCCCCAAACCCACGTTACGCCTTGAACGATGCAATGTGTAACAATATGAACTATTGTTAGTGTAAACTACTAATAAGACACATTGGCCCCTAGCTAGCGGGTCTGACCCTTTAGCCGAGCGGTTAGTGATGTCGCCTTGTGGTGCAATACACCCGGTTATTTTCTTGCCCGGTGCGGGATTCGATACGGGGTGTACTGTACTACAAGGCGCTTAAGCATATCAGCTGATTCACGACTCAGGGCGCATGCGCTTCCGATGGCCTTACGGTCGCTCCATCCCACTTCTGACACCAATGTAGCGAATTCGGGGGACAACGCAACTACATGAACTGCCGCGGCCGGGACGCGAATCCGTATCGTCCGCACCGCAGGAGACATCGCTAACCGCTCGACTAAAGGGTCAGACCCGCCAGCCAGCGGCCAGCGTGTCTACTTATCCATGCACGTCACATTATGTTAGCATTAGCTGCTAGCGTGAGACTGCCGTGTGACGTGGATGGGCTAAAACCAGCGCAAACGTTATTTCTGGACTCAAGCGACCTTTCGAAGACATGGAAGGCCTGGAGGGACGAGTTTGCTCTGGATGTGGACGCCGATGACAAACAGAAGGTGAAACTGTTCAGCTATCTTGCCGGGGAGAGCGGCAGGGAACTTATGGACACGTTACTGGGCGACACACCGAAGGATGCATGGAGGTTAGATGACGTCATCGAGAAGTGTGATGATCACTGCGACCCCAGCGTTAACGAGACTGTGGAACGTTGTCGTTTTTGTACAAGAAACCAGGGCACCAGTGAAAATATAGACCGCTATGTCATGGAACTGAGAGTGTTGGCAAGAACATGCAACTTTGGGACAGTGAGAGACTCGCTCATTCGGGATCGGATTGTGTGTGGAGGTAACAATACAATCATGAGCGAAAGAGTGCTCCGAGACACTGGACACATGTTTGCAGCTGTGCAGAGCCGCTGAGCTCTCAAAGGACAATGTGAAAAACCATCTCGGGATCGATGGCGGAAGAGGTACATGCTGTGCAAGGAGCACAGTATCGGAAACAGACGAGCAACACTGTGGAGTGCAGATATTGTGGAAAAACGCATGAGAAAAGTAAACAAAAGTGCCCAGCGTTTGGGAAGAAGTGCACAAAGTGTGGAAGAGAGAACCACTTTGCAGCAAAATGCAGAGCAAAACCGGAAATAAGGAAAAAGAAATATGTGAGTAAAATAACAACTGAATCTGAGAGTGATGAAAATGAAGATATTATCACCTGTGTCACTGAAACTGAGACAAAAACTGTGGATGCAGTAGAGACTGACACGGGGAAAGATGCGCATACAGAGACTGTAGAGGATGTAAAAGAAACTGAGAAAATGAAGAAAACTCGCCTAGAAGCATGCCAGCATAGAGAAGCTAAGGACACGGTCAAATTCCAAATAGACTGTGGTGCCAGTTGCAATATCATCCCAATTAACCTGCTGAGTCCAGATGCCAAATTTGAACACACGAAGAGTGTACTAGTAATGTACAATAAAACCAAATTAAAACCACTGGGAAAATGTAAAGTGAAAATTAAGGAACCCGAGAAACAACAAGCTATATCACTTAGAGTTCCAGGTGGTGAATGCAGCCGGTACAGTGCCTCTGCTGGGTAGGAGAGCCAGTGAGGCCATGAAATTGATAAAAGTGCAACATGAAATAGACAGTATTGTCATAACAGAAACAACAACAGGACAGTGGATAATGGGACAAATTAAAGACGAGTATGCTGATGTGTTCACTGCCTCGAGGGAAATACAAAATAGAGGTGGACAGCACAGTGAAACCAGTACAGCTGCCAAAGAGGCGGGTCCCAGTCGCCATGACGAAACCGCTGAAGGACGAGCTACAGGACCTACAGCAAAGAGGGATCATAACACCTGTGGAATGCAGTACAGATTGGATCAGTGCAATGGTGGGGGTACAGAAACCAAGTGGGAAACCAAGAGTGTGTATCGATCCCAAGCCTTTGAACAAAGCTCTAAAGCGCAGTCACTTCCCACTGCCAACCATTGAGGACATTTTACCGGACTTGTCAAAAGCAAAGGTGGTCACAGTGTGTGATGTCAAGAGTGGACTCTGGCATGTGCAGCTGGAGGAGGAGTCCAGCTATTTAACAACATTTGCCACTCCATTCGGACGTTACAGGTGGCTGAGGATGGCAATGGGGATAAGTCCGGCCCCAGAAATCTTTCAGAGAAAGCTCACACAAGCGCTGGACGGTGTACCGGGCTTGTACATTATAGCTGACGATGTACTGATCACAGGCCAAGGGGAAACACAGGAGGAAGCTGAGCGTGACCATGATGGAAAGCTGAAGACTGTTTCTTGAAAGACGCAGACAAAAGAACATCAAGCTGAACAAAGACAAATTCAAGCTGAGACAAAAGGAGACCACATACATTGGACACCGCCTGACGGCTCATGGACTCAGGGCGGATCCAGAGAAAGTGCTTGCCGTTGAGAAGATGCCGGCACCGACTGATGTGAAAGGAGTGCAAAGGCTGCTAGGTATGGTAAATTATCTAGCCAAGTTTTGTCCCCACCTCTCAGACCAGTGCATAGTGTTGAGAGATTTGACACACAAAAACAGGGAGTGGAACTGGACAGCACAGCACGAGGAGGCTTTCCTCAAATTGAAAGAGACTATAGCAAAGGTCCCAGTACTGAAATATTACAACCCAGATGAGGAACTCATAGTGCAGTGTGACACTTCAGACACAGGTTTAGGCGCAGCGCTCATGCAGATGGGTAAGCCAATAGCATTAGCAAGCAGAGCACTCACTCAAACAGAGCGTGGGTATGCACAAATAGAAAAGGAGTTCTTAGCAATGGTTTTTAGCATGGAAAGATTTCACCAGTACACATACGGCCGAAAAGTGACGGTGCAAAGTGATCCCAAGCCGTTGGAAACAATAGTGAGAAAACCTCTACTGAGTGCACCCAAAAGGCTGCAGGGAATGATGCTGCGCATACAAAAGTATGATCTAGATGTAGTATATGTGCCAGGTAGAGACATGCTGCTAGCAGACACTCTGAGCAGAGCTTATCTTCCTGAGAGTGCACCAGATGCAGAACTAGAGACTGTCAACATGGCACAACACTTACCTATCGCAGCAGACAGGCTACATGATATACGATCTGCCACAGAAGAGGATGAAACACTGCAGCTTCTCATCAAAATGATGCAGCAAGGATGGCCTGACGATAAGTCAAAAACACCAAGGGAAATCAAGCCCTACTTCTCATTCCAAGAGGAGTTAAGCCACCAAGATGGAATAGTGTTCAGGAGTGAGCGCGCTGTCATCCCTGATGCACTGAGGAAAGACATCACTTGCCGCCTACACGCATCACATCTGGGTGTGGAAGGATGCCTACGGAGGGCTAGGGAGTGTGTCTATTGGCAGGGCATGAACGACCAAATAAAATCATATATAGCAAAGTGTGACATCTGCAGATCAATGGACATTAAACAACAAAAAGAAACACTAATGTCACATGATGTGCCAAGCAGGCCGTGGGCAAAGGTGGGCACGGATCTGCTCATGTTTGACAACAAAGACTACCTCATAATTGTTGATTTTTTTCTCAGTTTTTTGGGAAATAGATTACCTGGCAGATACCAAGTCAACCACAGTGATACGGAAGCTGAAAGCTCATTTTGCCCGACAAGGTGTCCCAGATATTGTAATCTCGGACAATGGCCCACAGTATTCGTCACAAGAATTCCAGAAGTTCAGTCGACTGTGGGGATTTCAACACAAAACCTCATCGCCAGGTTACCCGCAAAGCAACGGCAAAGCTGAGTCAGCCGTTAAGACAGCAAAAAGACTCTTGCTCAAAGCCAGGGCTGCTGGACAGGATCCTTATCTCGCCCTTCTGGACCACCGCAACACACCATCACAGGGTACTGATACCACACCAGCACAGCGGCTGCTCAGTCGCCGTACCACAACACTACTGCCAACCAAGGCGAGCCTGTTACAGCCGAAAGTTGTGCAGGTGAAACAGGATTTACAAAATGACCAACAACGGCAGAGGGCATACTACGACAGGTCGGCTAAAGACTTGGTCAATCAACGGCTCTGACATTGTGATTTGTCAGATGTTAAGCACCCCCCTCCCCGCCCCTGAGGGCAGCCAGCGGCCACCCACACACACACACACACACACACATACACACTCACACACACACACACATACACACGACACACACACATCAGTCGGGAGTACAGACACAGAAGACCCCGAGCCTCGTGGGCCCCCTGACGTCGTCGAGCCCCTGGGCTTGAGCCCCGGTAAGCCCTTGCATCAATAGGGGCCAACCCCTCTCTCTCTCTCTCTCTCTCTCTCTCTCTCTCTCTCTCTCTCTCTCTCTCTCTCTCTCTCTCTCTCTCTCTAGCTGTGTGTGTGTGTGTGCACGCGCACAGGGGGGCGTGTGTCTTTGTTGACTAGCTAGCAGTCATCCCAAAGTCACCCCTTGCTCAGACATCCTCTGATGAGTATTAGTGTGCACTATGCCTAACATACTGAACATGTTCAAAAGTTGTGCTAATGACCAGTGTAGTTAATGTTCCAGCTGAAATGGTGTGTTTGAGTTCATTATTGGAGGGCAGTTAGCCCATCTATTAATTTCACAATCTGCTTTTCAGTGTCCCAGATTAAGGTAATCACACTGAAAACAAAGAATTGTCTTCCAAAAATTGCATTTACTGGTATGTTTATAGGTGAAGTATTTAACAAGGGCTGCGTTAGGGTTAGAGTTAGGTTTGGAGTTAAGTTTGGGTTAGGGTTAGAGTTAGAGTTACAGTTAGGGTTAGAGTTAGGGTTAAAGTTAGGATTAGAGTTAAGGTCAGGGTTAAAGTTAGGGTTAGGTTTAGCGTTAAGGTTAGGGTTAAGTTTAGGGTTACAGTTGGGGTTACAGTTAGGGTTAGAGTTAGGGTTAGTGTTAGGGTTAGAGTTGGGGTTAGGGTGAGGGTTAGGGTTAGCCTGGCCCACGATTATGTGGGTTAAATGTAAATTTTAGGGTTAGGGTTAGAGTTAGGGTTGAAAAGAGGAAACTCACATGGAGTGAGCTCTGGAGCATGGAATCAAACAGGCTGAGCTTCATCATCAAAGCCACATATGATGTCCTGCCCTCTCCCACAAATCTAAATCTCCTACTTGGAGAGAATCCATCTTACTCCCTGTGTACAGCCCCAGCAACCCTCAAGCACATCTTGGTTGGCTGCAAGACCAGCTTCATCGAAGGCAGATACACCTGGCGACACAATCAGGTGCTTGGCAGCTGAACTCGAGCACAAGAGGGTTTCCATCAATGCCCAACCCTTCAACAACCAGGAAGGGCCCCGGCGTTTTCCAGCTTTCGTTCAGGAAGGGGATAAACTGAAGGCCAAACCTTCACTTCCCGACTTAGGCTCGCATTGACCAATACTTTTTAAGAAGTTGGCCAAATCAGTCGAGTAGCCCGGAGGCAGGAGAACCCCCACAGTCCTCAGGGTATCAGCACCCCAGACGAAGCTCAGCTTTGCATAGACCCTCCAGCGGACTCCGGTCTGGAGCCCAGCCCAGCTACAGCCAGCAGCAGAGAGGAAGATGGAAGGAAGAAAACCTCAAATCCTGTGGCCCAAGTCCAGCCAGAAGACAGAGTGGGAGACCATCAACTCTGGCCTTGTCCTCTTGCTAGAAGGACAGAAGGGCGCAGTTGAAGGAAAACTGGAGAACATGGGAGCCATCATTTACAGCTATGGCGTAGAGAGATTTGGGGTAAAGGAGAAGACACCACGTAGGCAGAAAGACCCTTCAACCCAGCCCAAATCCAGGAGGCAGCGGGAAATTGACAGGTTGGTGAAGGAGAGAAGACAACTGAGGAAGCAGTGGAGGAAGGCCACAGAGGGAGAGAGGGTTGGGCTTGACGCACTGCAGGCTGAAATAAAGCAGCGTTTGACAAAGCTGCGAAAAGCAGAACACGTCACATGACAGCATAAGAGGAAAGAACGGGCTAGGACTCGCTTCTACAGCAACCCTTACAGCTTTTTCAAGAGCCTTTTTGACAGCAAGAAGAATGGGAGCCTCAAAGTGTCCATACGAGATCTGGAAGAGCACCTAAAGAAGACCTACTCTGATGACCGGAGACATGAGCCAGTCACCATCCCGAATGACATGCCACCAATTCACCCACCTTACCACCATATGGACACAAGACCCCCCACATGGAGCGAGATGGAGAGGACGGTAAAGCAGGCAAGATCGACGTCAGCACCTGGGCCCAATGGTATTCAGTATAGACTCTATAACAACACTCCTGGAGTGCTGAAATACCTCTGGAAGCTGATGAAAGTGGCATAGCAGAAAAGAGTCATACCCAGGGCATGGTGAAGAGCAGGAGACATTCCAATCCCCAAGGAGAAGACTTCTCCCTGCATCAGCCAGTTTCGCCAGATCAGCCTTCTAAATGTAGAGGGAAAGATCTTCTTTAGCGTGATTGCCCAAAGGCTCTCCATATTCCTGCAAAGAAACAACTTTGTAGATACGTCACTGCAGAAAGCCAGGATCCATGGCTTCTCAGGATATCTGGAGCATGCTAATACCATCTGGCACCAGATACAAGCTGCCAAGAAAAAACGGAGAGACCTGCACGTGGTTTTCTTAGACCTCGCCAACGCTTTTGGATTGGTTCCTCACAAGATCATGTGGACGGCGTTTTGATTTTTTTCCACATCCCCAAAAACATCACAGAGTTGGTCAAGACCTATTTTCAGAGTCTGCAGTTCTGTGTCACAACACAGAACACCACCACCACTTGGCAACATCTGGAAATAGGCTTCATGGCTGGCTGCACGATTTCCCCTCTGGCATTCACCATGTCAATGGAGCTTGTCCGTGCATCTCGATGGGTGGTGGGAGGCGAAAGGTCCAGGAATGGCCTGCGTCTTCCACCAATCCGGGCGTACATGGATGACTTGACCACCATAGCAACAATAAAACCATGCACCAGGCGCCTGCTGCAGAAACTCCAGGAGAACATCAAGTGGGCACGAATGGAGTTTAAACCAAGCAAATCCCGCAGCATCTCCATTGTTAAAGGCCAATTAACAGATGAACGGTTCTACATCAGTGATCAACCAATCTCCACAGTCCTGGAGAAGCCCATCAAGAGCCTCGAACGGTGGTACAATGCAGACCTCAAAGACACCCAGCAACTGGAGCAACTTTGTCAGGATACAATCAGCGGCCTCAGGTAAATCAACAACACTGCACTGCCCGGGAAGTTGAAGCTCCGCTGCATTCAGTTTGGGCTGCTACCCCGACTCATGTGGCCAATAACCATGTACGAGATATCACTATCTCATGCCAATCGCTTGGAGAGGCTAGTGAACTCGCAGGTGAGGAAGTGGCTCTGACTGCCAAAGTGCCTCAGCAGTGTTGGACTCTACAGCAATGGAACCCTCGCACTGCCAATTTCCAGCCTAGTTGAGGAATTCAAATGTGCCAAAGTTGGCTGGACATGTCTCTCACATAATCCCGAGACCCAGTAGTGAGAGGACTTGCTCCAACCCTAGCAACAGGGAAGAAATGGACCCCAGCTGTACTGGCGGCAAAATCTGCCCTCTGCCACTGAGACGTAGTAGGCCATGTTCAACAAAGCAGAGGCAGCCTTGGCCTGGGAACAAAAACACCTACCTGGCAAAAGGTGACTACTACCGAACGGTGAACTATGATGGTAGAGGAGGTTTGCCGACAGGAAGAAGCAGCCAGATGTTCTAAAGCCATAGCACAAGCCAGGCAGGGCTGCTGGATGAGGTGGGAGGGGGTTGAAAAGAGGAAACTCAGATGGAGTGAGCTCTGGAGCATGGAAATCAAACAGGCTGAGCTTCATAATCAAAGCCACATATGATGTCCAGCCTTCTCCCGCAAATCTAAATCTCTGGCTTGGAGAGAATCAGCTTGCTCTTGCTGCCCCAGCAACCCTCAAGCACATCTTGGTTGGCTGCAAGACCAGCCTCACCCAAGGCAAATACACCTGGTGACACAATCAGGTGCTTGGCAGCTGAACTCGAGCACAAGAGGGTTTCCATCATTGCCCAACCCTTCAACAACCAGGAAGAGCCCCGGCGTTTTCCAGCTTTCGTTCGGGAGCGGGATAAACTGAAGGCCAACCCTTCACTTCCCGACTTAGGCTCACTAAACTCAGCCAGGGATTGGGAAATGTGGGTGGACTTAGGCCAGAAGCTCCTCTTCCCGACAGAGATCGCAACAACCACCTTGCTACCAGAACTCGTCCTCTGGTCCAATTCTTGCAAGCTCGCTTACATCATCGAGCTGACAGTCTCCTGGGAGGATGCAGTCGATGAAGCGTACGAGCGTAAGAAGCTGCGGTACGCCAACCTAGCAGCCGAAGCAGAGGACAGACGCTGGAAGGTGAAGGTGCGCGCTGTGGAGGTGGGTTTTAGGGGCTTTGTTGCCAGCTCCGCAGCAAAACTCCTGAGGGAACTAGGAGACAGGGGGCAGGCCCACAGGAGAGCGATCAAAGAGCTAGCAGACACTGCTGAGAGGACTAGCCACTGGATCTGGATCAAAAGGAGAGACGCCGCCTGGGCTGCCAGGGTGAACAGCTAACCACAGGACACACACCCAGGACCGATCAACCTGTGGTGGGCCTGCCTCAGCGGAGGGTGTCTTGTGATAAAAGGCCGAAACACCCTGTGATGCTGAGGTACACAACTGACGATGTGTCCTGGTGGTGGCAATGTCACCTTGGCAGCCACCTCCAGTTTATTTCCCACCGAAACTGTTGTAGTGCAAATACTAGGGATTTTAACAACCAGTCCTTTATTGAAGCTATTAGTGCATTAATTTTCATACATTTTACTACGACCACGGAATGGGAACAGCCTGTATATTTGCATGCAAAGAAAACAGTTTTACAGACAAATATGATCTAATGTAAAGAAAACGCTGACATTTCACCAACATATCAATGTCGATGCAAACAATTACAAGCATGAAGTATCAGTAAAACAAAAATTCACAATTCTTGCTAAACACTCCATATTTATCCAAGGTAACAAATAGTGTAAACTACAACACAGTGCAGTCCCTCCCCCTGGTTCCTATCAGCACCCGTGGGTCTGTTATTTACCAGTGTGTTATTGCATGTTGATCATCCAATGTGTTCACTTGCTGAGCAAATCATTCAACCATTTGAGCTGCAGGTTGAATTTGTTCGTCATGGTGGTGGGTGTAGATATCATTCTGCAATATGTTTGCATACACTGCAAAAGTAAAATACATGTCTTTATGAAACAGTTCATACATTTGGTACATACTACTAATTAAACAGCTGAAACATATTTCATAGGTTTTACAAATACAACCATTTAATCACAGTTTGTCGGTTGTAAAACGTACAATCAGAAGGCTGTGACCGACAAAGCAACACAAACATGGCTATAACTGCAATTCCAATGTCAGAAACATCTCAGTTATGGCGTTATATCCACAAATATGTGTCGCTCTTACTTTTACAGTAATTTTATTTATTTATTTATTTATTTTAAGGAATATTGATAAATGAAAAAGTTGTATGGTTTGGAGACAGCGGCACTGATGAAAAGCAGGGGGTGGAGCTGGAGGTGGCAAAGGTGAAGACGATAAGATTTTCATTGGGAGTGATGAAGAAGGACAGGATTAGGAAGGAGTATATTAGAGGGACAGCTCAGGTTGGACGGTTTGGAGAAAAAGCAAGAGAGGCAAGACTGAGATGGTTTGGACATGTGTGGAGGAGAGATGCTGGGTATATTGGGAGAAGGATGCTGAATATGGAGCTGCCAGGGAAGAGGAGAAGAGGAAGGCCAAAGAGGAGGTTTATGGATGTGGTGAGGGAGGACATGCAGGTGGCTGGTGTGACAGAGGAAGATGCAGAGGACAGGAAGAGATGGAAACTGATGATCCGCTGTGGCGCCCCCTAACGGCAGCAGCTGAAGGTACTAGTAGTACTATTAGTAGATACAAATGAAAAAGTACAAAAGACCAACGAAACAAAAAAAACCCAAAACAAACATAAAAACAACCCCCTCGCCAAATAAAACCAAACAAACTAAAACAGCAATGGCTTAGTGAAAGCACAGCATCATCTCTGCAGCACTCATGACATTAATGCTTCAAAAGTGTGTCAGCACATCATCAGCCCTTGAAAGAGTCACCAAGTGTCCCAGGTCAAAGCTGGAGCAAAACTAAGACTGAGCGTAAAGCTAGAGCAAAACTAACAGCTAGGTTAAATCTAGAGCAAAAATAAGAGCTAGCTTAAAGCTAGAGCAAAACTAACGGCTAGGTTAACGCTAAGGCAAAACTAAGAGCTAGGTTAAAGCCAGAGCAAAACTAAGAGCTAAGTTAAAGCTAGAGCAAAACTAAGAGCTAGCTTAAAGCTAGAGCAAAACTAAGAGCTAGCTTAAAGCTAGAGCAAAACTAAGAGCTAGGTTAAAGCTAGAGCAAAACTAAGAGCTAGGTTAAAGCCAGAGCAAAACTAAGAGCTAAGTTAAAGCTAGAGCAAAACTAAGAGCTAGCTTAAAGCTAGAGCAAAACTAAGAGCTAGGTTAACGCTAAAGCAAAACTAACAGCTAGGTTAACGCTAAAGCAAAACTAAGAGCTAGGTTAAAGCTAGAGCAAAACTAAGAGCTAAGTTAAAGCTAGAGCAAAACTAAGTTAAGTTAAAGCTGGAGCAAAACTAAGAGCCAAGTTAAAGCTGGAGCAAAACTAAGAGCTAAATTAAAGCTGGAGCAAAACTAAGAGTTAAGTTAAAGCTGGAGCAAAACTAAGAGCTAAGTTAAAGCTGGAGCAAAACTAAGAGCTAGGTTAACGCTGCAGCAAAACTAAGAGCCAAGTTAAAGCTGGAGCAAAACTAAGAGCTAGGTTAATGCTGGAGCAAAACTAAGAGCTAAGTTAAAGCTGGAGCAAAACTAAGAGCTAGGTTAACGCTGCAGCAAAACTAAGAGCCAAGTTAAAGCTGGAGCAAAACTAAGAGCTAGGTTAATGCTGGAGCAAAACTAAGAGCTAAGTTAAAGCTGGAGCAAAACTAAGAGCTAAGTTAAAGCTGGAGCAAAACTAAGAGCTAAGTTAAAGCTGGAGCAAAACTAAGAGCCAAGTTAAAGCTGGAGCAAAACTAAGAGCTAAGTTAAAGCTGGAGCAAAACTAAGAGCCAAGTTAAAGCTAGAGCAAAACTAAGAGCTAAGTTAAAGCTGGAGCAATACTGAGCTAAGTTAAAGCTGGAGCAAAACTAAGAGTTAAGTTAAAGCTAGAGTAAAACTAAGAGCTAAGTTAAAGCTGGAGCAAAACTAAGAGCTAAGTTAAAGCTGGAGCAAAACTAAGAGCTAAGTTAAAGCTAGAGCAAAACTAAGAGCTAAGTTAAAGCTGGAGCAAAACTAAGAGCTAAGTTAAAGCTAGAGCAAAACTAAGAGCTAAGTTAAAGCTAGAGCAAATGCTCATGTGGAGATCTTGGGTAAACACGACCTATCAAAGGTGCATTTTTTTTCAACTTTATATCCAGCATGCGGTGATTTTAGATGGTCAGTTGTGGAGAAGTACACATGATCTACTACTTACCAGTCTCAGGGCATTTAAGCATCTAAAACCTTCCTTTTTTTTAATTGTTCATGTCTTTAATTTATACCACTATTACAACTAACGTAGCACCTGACACTGGGCCGGATCCGCCCACAGTCCGGCAGATCCACATATGAATCACATCCGCTCCTAGACCACCCCGCACCTCTGGCCAGAGTGAGGCCTCCTAAAGTCGGAACCCCTTTTTAAGTTTGTGGATCTAAAATGAGTCAAGAGACAGCACCTGAATCCCCAGTGTCTCACATAATGTGTTTAGTACCAGATTTAAGTGGACTGTTAAGAGAAAAAGAGAACATGTACGACCCTACTCTTTCTCACAAATATGGCATGGATCTGGGCCAGTTACGGCCCAAATCTGGTACAGATTATTTTTTATTTTTTTACTTCCTTTTGTTAAATTATCTGTAAACCATATAGGTACAGCTGAAATATGGAAGGAGAAAACAACGAGCAGGCAAAAATGTGAATTTGGTGGTGTAAGTTGTTCAAATTTAAACAAAAACTAAGTTAAAAAAAAAATCTAAAACCCACTGACTACACGTGCCAACCACTGACCACCCTGTAGTGGGACAGCACCACCTTCTCTCTTCACCCCTGCGAGAGGAGCATCAGAGAGATACGAACAGAGACCACCGAACTCAGAGGAGGACAGCCGGACACAGAAAGGCAAACGCCTCCTGCTTAAAACGTCAGAGGAAATAGGAGGCGCCGCGTATCTGAGCAGGGCATCTGAACCCTGGCAACCGCTACTGACATGCAAGAAAGCCCCCCATAGATCTTTGTTGCCTCCACACCCAGCAGGCAGGCATGCCACTGTGCAGACAAATACGCCCCCCCCCCGCCCCTGTCCCCCCGCTTACAATGCTTATTTCCTGTGAAGTGTCAATCCAAGGTTAGGAGTACTGGCAGCCGCTTGGAGTCCGTGGGAGGCTTGTCATGGTGCTCTCCGAGGCACCGCAGTAATGTGCAGGGAGGAGGCTGTCAGAGAGCGCGACAGCGAAACAGTCCACCGATGACAAAGTGGTGTCATAACATAAGCGGCGGATTTTGTGAACCTGTTCCAAGAAAATACAGATGAGAAAAAAAAACGTTCGTCTACGGCAAATATCTTTTCATATCAATTTGGTCTGGTTTCCTGGGATCCAGCAACCCGTCCCACACTCCAGTAAATCATCCAAGAAGAGGGGACAAGGGACGGACACGAGGGGAGCAGCAGCATGCTAATACGGGGGTCTCAGAATCAGAACGAAACTCTTTGTCGTTTCTTCTCACGCTCTTGCGCACGTGAAATGAAACGAAACATTGTTTCCCCCGGCAGCGCGACACAAAGACAGACACATCCAAAAAACTACAACAACACATATATCCAAACTAACACACATACATACTATATATATATATGTGTGTGTGTGTGTGTGTGTGTGTGTGTGTGTGTATATATGTATATATATGTATATATGTATGTATATATGTGTGTGTATATATATATATATATATATATGTGTGTGTGTGTGTGTGTGTGTGTGTATGTATATATGTATGTATATATGTAGTATGTATATATATATGGTAACACTTTAGTATGGGGAACATAAAAAAACTTAATTACTAGTGAATTAGTAATGATGAAGATGTCACTTTAGTATGGGGAACATATTCTAAGTAACAAACACTTAATTTAGAGTAATTTAACACTATGAACACTTGTAGTTTTGTGTTTTGTTATGTAAGAACAGACCATATTCATGAAGTGTTAGTAAGGAAGAATAACTCTTCTTGTGGTACTACCACCTTATAAAGGCCATACTAAGCAAAGCATATTGAGATGGTACTACTAATAAGCAATACTTCTGAGGTTATAGAGGGAAAACTCATAGTTAATGGCTTACTGGTTGTATAATAAGGCCATGCAGAATAAGGCATTAATGCAGTCCAGGTTGTGAAGAGCTCAACTTAAACGCAAATAATTGTAGGCTAAGGCAAAAAGGTGTGTTTTAAATTTGGATTTAAAGGACTTAACCGACTCTGGTTGTCTGATGGCAGCAGGCAGGTTACAAGAACGGTCCCGATAGTAAAAAACCCGGCAACCAGCTGGCTTCTTTTTAACTTTGTGTGCACACAGGAGCCCTGTATTTTGTGAGCAGAGAGCTTCAGATGGAATGTACGGTTTAAGGAGATCAGATAGGTATGATGGGGCAAGCCCATTTATGATTTTATAAGTCAGCAGAGGCACCTTGAATTCCGGTCTAATATGGATAGGGAGCCAGTGATGGGAGGCAAGTATTGGTGTAATATGGTATTTTTTTTTATTTTGGTTAAGATTCTAGCTGCAGTATTTTGAACAATCTGAAGACTTTTAGTGCTAGCATGTGACAAGAATAAGCAAGTCTGGATGAAACAAATACATGTATTAAGAGTATCTGCCACAGCCATGGACAGGAAAGACCGAATTTTAGCTATGTTACGTAAATAATAAAGGCAGTCTTGGTGATTTAATTTGCTTATCAAAGGAAAAGATGGGATCAAACATAACGCCAAAATTTTGGCTGCAACACTTTGTGAAATCACAGAGCTGTCGATTATTGTTACTTGATCAAAGTGGTGTCTGTGTCTAACAAGGCCAACAACCAGCACCTCAGTTTTATCCGAATTTAAAAGCAGAAAATTGAGTGACACCCATTTTTTTCCTAGCAGCCAAGCAGGTCCCTAAATTAGTAATTTGAGTATGATCATCAACCTTAATAGGCATATACAATTGAGTATCATCCGCATAGCAATGAAAATGTGTTCCATGACTGCATATACCTTGGCCAAGAGATGTAATATAGAGAAAAGTACAGGGCCAAGAACCGAGCCCTGGGTTACGCCATATTTAACATCAGATAATTTTGATGTGATATTATTATAGCAGACACAATGTGTTCTTCCATATAAGTAGGACTAAAGCCAAGAAAGAGCTAAGCCAGAGACACCAAAATTACAATTTATTCTGTCTATGAGTGTACAGCTCAATCGTGTCAAAGGATGCACTGAGGTTGAACAGCAGAAGCACAGAAGTGGAATCGGAGTCCTCAGTAGTAGGAGATCATTCACCACTCTGGTCAGAGCAGTTTTGCTGGAGTGACAGGCCATGAAAGCCGATTGAAAAGGTTCATAAAAGTAGTTTTCTTCTATATGGATCACAAGTCGTTGACACCCTAGTACTTTAGAAAATAATGGAAGAATAGGGACTGGTGGATAGTTATTAAGAGACCCTGGATCGAGGTGTGTCCCCCCCCCCTTTCATCCCCAATTGCACCTGGCCGTCCCGATCGCTGCTCCACCCCCTCTGCCGAGCCAGGGAGGGCTGCAGACTACCACATGCCTCCTCCGATACATGTGGAGTCGCCAGCCGCTCTTTTTCACCTGACAGAGAGGAGTTTCACCAGGGGGACGTAGCTTGTGGGAGGAGCAGGCTTCCCCCACGCAGTTCCCCCTCCCCCCTGAACAGCCGCCCCGACCGACCAGAGGAGGCGCTAGTGCAGCGACCAGAACACATCACCACATCCGGCTTCCCACCCGCAGATACGGCCAATTGTGTCTGTAGGGACGCCCGATCGAGCCAGAGGTAACACTGGGATTCGAACTGGCAATCCCGGTGTTGGTAGGCAATAGAATAGAGCAGTATGCTACCCGAACGCCCGTGAGGTGCGGTTTCTTAAGTCCATCCGTCCATTATCCAAACCGCTTATCCAACTTAGGGTCACGAGATGCTGGAGCCTATGCCAGCAGTCAGTGGGCGGCAGGCAGGGAGACACAATGGACAGGCCGGTTTCTTAAGTATGGGGGCTAAATTCCTCTCTATCATCAAACAAATAATTTTGTGATTATATATCCACGAAGATTAATAATTGGTCACTTCTTGGAAACTAACAAAACTGATCCTGTTTCTCCTTCACTGCTTTGGGAAACTTTGAAAGCTGTTCTCAGGGGCCGAATGATTTACTACTCTGCTCATGCTGTTAAACAGTGCAGGATGAAAACACAAGAACAGACTGGATCCATTTTAGACCTGGATCGACAATACTCTGAAACACCTGCTCCAGAGTTATATAAAAGAGATTGGGTTCACCTTGCTATCTCCTGCCAAAGCTGAACAACTGCTGCTCCATACACATACTACGTTTTATGAATGTGGAGATAAGGCATGTAGGCTCCTTGCCCATCAAATCAAATGAATCTGCGTCACGCATGATCTCCCAAATTGTGCACTCCTCTCAAAATTTATCTTCAGACTCTGCTATCATTAGTAATACATTTTCATCTTACTACTCCTCCAGCCTGTATACATCAGAAGCCCTTAATTACAAAACATCCATGAATAATTATTCATGGGTGATATCTCCTAATAACTTAGAAACTTAGTACAGAATTAAATCTGGAGTTATACAAACCTTTCTTGTTGGAGGAAATGGTAAGCGCTATATTATATATTTATAACTGTATTGTTTATAAGGGTGGGATATCTGTTTAAACTGGAGAGGTCACTTAGATGATGATGAAACGTTTCTGTCAATAATGTCTGTCCAGATGAACTGATTCAACTTTCTTTGGTGGTGCTCTTTACTTCATGTTCCTGAACTTGGTACTTATGAGATGATTGAATGCATCTTGTTGATATTAAGCTCTCTGACCTATTTTATATGAATTTTGTAGTTTTTTAATTTATCTCACCATTGTTATTACTATGATTAATGTTTATTTTTATTTTTATTTATTTCATCATCTCATCTCATCTTCAGCCGCTTTCCGGGGTCGGGTCGCGGTGGCAGGAAGTTAAGTAGGGCACTCCAGGCGTCCCTCTCCCCAGCAACGCCCTCCAGCTCCTTGTGGGGGATCCCAAGGCATTCCCAAGCCAGACTGGACATGTAGTCCCTCCAGCGAGTTCTGGGTCTACCCTGGGGTCTCCTCCCAGTTGGCCGTGCCCGGTAAACCTCCAAAGGAAGGCACACAGGAGGCATCCTAATCAGATGCCCGAACCATCTCAACTGGCTCCTTTCGATGCAAAGGAGCAGCGGTTCTACTCCAAGCTCCCTCCGGATGTCCGAGCTCCTCACCCTATCTCTAAGGCTGAGCCCAGACACCCTACGGAGGAACCTCATTTCAGTCACTTGTATCCGCGATCTCACCCTTTCGTTCACTACCCAAAGCTCATGACCATAGGTGAGGGTTGGAACGAAGAGTGCCTGTAAATTGAGAGCTTTACCTATTGGCTCAGCTCCTTCTTCGCCACAACGGTCCGGTACAACGTCCGCATTACTGCTGATGCTGCACCAATCCGCCTGTCAATCTTCCGCTCCATCCTACCCTCACTCGTGAACAAGACCCCGTGTAATATCCTGTAGCTAGTCATAGCCTAGGATATAATTGGCTGACATGACGCCTCATTTGCATACGTCAGGGTTATATGAGGATGCTTGCTGCATGACTGAAACACACAAGATGGACGCTCCAATAAAGAGCAGTCAGACGTGATATCGTCTCCTGTCAATTTCCTATAAGACCACTGTAAGAGTGACTATGAGGAGTATGTTATCCCGAAAGCTAACCCAAGCTTTGCTAGATATACATTTCAAGAGAGAATGCAGGTGCTAGCGAATCGTTTGAACAATTCGTAACAGACTTGAAACTGCTAGTCAAAGACTGCTGCTATGCTAACGCAGATGGAATGGTTAGGGACCGTATGGTTTTCACAACAAACTCTCCTAACGTCCGAGAGAAACTGCTTAGCCATGGAGCTACACTAGACTTAGCAACCAAGTCGCCTGAAGTCCAAGAGAACCTGCTTAGCCATGGAGCTACACTAGACTTAGCAACCAACTCGCCTAAAGTCCGAGAGAACCTGCTTACCCATGGAGCTACACTAGACTTAGCAATCAACTCGCCTAAAGTCCGAGAGAAACTTCTTAGCCATGGAGCTACACTAGACTTAGCAACCAACTCTCCTAAAGTCCGAGAGAAACTGCTTAGTCATGGAGCTACACTAGACTTAGCAACCAA
This sequence comes from Lampris incognitus, assembly GCF_029633865.1. Lineage (NCBI taxonomy): Eukaryota > Metazoa > Chordata > Actinopteri > Lampriformes > Lampridae > Lampris > Lampris incognitus. Next base: position 37,111,705 of record NC_079227.1, read on the forward strand.
CTCTCCTAAAGTCCGAGAGAAACTGCTTAGTCATGGAGCTACACTAGACTTAGGAACCAACTCGCATGAAGTCCGAGAGAACCTGCTTACCCATGGAGCTACATTAGACTTAGCAACCAACTCGCCTAAAGTCCGAGAGAAACTTCTTGGTCATGGAGCTACACTAGACTTAGCAACCAACTCTCCTAAAGTCCGAGAGAAACTGCTTAGTCATGGAGCTACACTAGACTTAGCAACCAACTCGCATGAAGTCCGAGAGAACCTGCTTACCCATGGAGCTACACTAGACTTAGCAACCAACTCGCCTAAAGTCCGAGAGAAACTTCTTAGCCATGGAGCTACACTAGACTTAGCAACCAACTCGTCTAAAGTCCGAGAGAAACTGCTTAGTCATGGAGCTACACTAGACTTAGCAACCAACTCTCCTAAAGTCCGAGAGAAACTGCTTAGCCATGAAGCTACACTAGACTTAGCAACCAACTCGTCTAAAGTCCGATAGAACCTGCTTAGCCATGGAGCTACACTAGACTTAGCAATCAATTCGCCTGACGTCCGAGAGAACCTGCTTAGCCATGGAGCTACACTAGACTTAGCAACCAACTCGCCTAAAGTCCGAGAAAAACTGCTTAGCCATGGAGCGACACTAGACTTAGCAACCAATTCGCCTAAAGTCCGAGAGAACCTGCTTAGCCATTGAGCTACACTAGACTTAGCAACCAACTCTCCTAAAGTCCGAGAGAACCTGCTTAGTCATGGAGCTACACTAGACTTAGCAACCAACTCGCCTAAAGTCCTAGAGAAACTGCTTAGCCATGAAGCTACACTAGACTTAGCAACCAACTCGTCTAAAGTCCGATAGAACCTGCTTAGCCATGGAGCTACACTAGACTTAGCAATCAATTCGCCTGACGTCCGAGAGAACCTGCTTAGCCATGGAGCTACACTAGACTTAGCAACCAACTCGCCTAAAGTCCGAGAAAAACTGCTTAGCCATGGAGCGACACTAGACTTAGCAACCAATTCGCCTAAAGTCCGAGAGAACCTGCTTAGCCATTGAGCTACACTAGACTTAGCAACCAACTCGCCTAAAGTCCGAGAGAAACTGCTTAGCCATGGAGCTACACTAGACTTAGCAACCAACTCGCCTAAAGTCCTAGAGAAACTGCTTAGCCATGGAGCTACACTAGACTTAGCAACCAACTCTCCTAAAGTCCGAGAGAACCTGCTTAGTCATGGAGCTACACTAGACTTAGCAACCAACTCGCCTAAAGTCCTAGAGAAACTGCTTAGCCATGAAGCTACACTAGACTTAGCAACCAACTCGTCTAAAGTCCGATAGAACCTGCTTAGCCATGGAGCTACACTAGACTTAGCAATCAATTCGCCTGACGTCCGAGAGAACCTGCTTAGCCATGGAGCTACACTAGACTTAGCAACCAACTCGCCTAAAGTCCGAGAAAAACTGCTTAGCCATGGAGCGACACTAGACTTAGCAACCAATTCGCCTAAAGTCCGAGAGAACCTGCTTAGCCATTGAGCTACACTAGACTTAGCAACCAACTCGCCTAAAGTCCGAGAGAAACTGCTTAGCCATGGAGCTACACTAGACTTAGCAACCAACTCTCCTAAAGTCCGAGAGAACCTGCTTAGCCATGGAGCTACACTAGACTTAGCAACCAACTCGCCTAAAGTCCTAGAGAAACTGCTTAGCCATGAAGCTACACTAGACTTAGCAACCAACTCGTCTAATGTCCGATAGAACCTGCTTAGCCATGGAGCTACACTAGACTTAGCAATCAATTCGCCTGACGTCCGAGAGAACCTGCTTAGCCATGGAGCTACACTAGACTTAGCAACCAACTCGCCTAAAGTCCGAGAAAAACTGCTTAGCCATGGAGCGACACTAGACTTAGCAACCAATTCGCCTAAAGTCCGAGAGAACCTGCTTAGCCATTGAGCTACACTAGACTTAGCAACCAACTCGCCTAAAGTCCGAGAGAAACTGCTTAGCCATGGAGCTACACTAGACTTAGCAACCAACTCGCCTAAAGTCCTAGAGAAACTGCTTAGCCATGGAGCTACACTAGACTTAGCAACCAACTCTCCTAAAGTCCGAGAGAACCTGCTTAGTCATGGAGCTACACTAGACTTAGCAACCAACTCGCCTAAAGTCCTAGAGAAACTGCTTAGCCATGAAGCTACACTAGACTTAGCAACCAACTCGTCTAAAGTCCGATAGAACCTGCTTAGCCATGGAGCTACACTAGACTTAGCAATCAATTCGCCTGACGTCCGAGAGAACCTGCTTAGCCATGGAGCTACACTAGACTTAGCAACCAACTCGCCTAAAGTCCGAGAAAAACTGCTTAGCCATGGAGCGACACTAGACTTAGCAACCAATTCGCCTAAAGTCCGAGAGAACCTGCTTAGCCATTGAGCTACACTAGACTTAGCAACCAACTCGCCTAAAGTCCGAGAGAAACTGCTTAGCCATGGAGCTACACTAGACTTAGCAACCAACTCGCCTAAAGTCCTAGAGAAACTGCTTAGCCATGGAGCTACACTAGACTTAGCAACCAACTCTCCTAAAGTCCGAGAGAACCTGGTTAGCCATGGAGCTACACTAGACTTAGCAACCAACTCGCCTAAAGTCCTAGGGAAACTGCTTAGCCATGAAGCTACACTAGACTTAGCAACCAACTCGTCTAAAGTCCGATAGAACCTGCTTAGCCATGGAGCTACACAAGACTTAGCAATCAATTCGCCTGACGTCCGAGAGAACCTGCTTAGCCATGGAGCTACACTAGACTTAGCAACCAACTCGCCTAAAGTCCGAGAAAAACTGCTTAGCCATGGAGCGACACTAGACTTAGCAACCAATTCGCCTAAAGTCCGAGAGAACCTGCTTAGCCATTGAGCTACACTAGACTTAGCAACCAACTCGCCTAAAGTCCGAGAGAAACTGCTTAGCCATGGAGCTACACTAGACTTCGCAACCAACTCGCCTAAAGTCCTAGAGAAACTGCTTAGCCATGGAGCTACACTAGACTTAGGAACCAACTCGTATGAAGTCCGAGAGAACCTGCTTACCCATGGAGCTACACTAGACTTAGCAACCAACTCGCCTAACGTCCGAGAGAACCTGCTTAGCCATGGAGCTACACTAGACTTAGCAACCAACTCGCCTAACGTCCGAGAGAACCTGCTTAGCCATGGAGCTACACTAGACTTAGCAACCAACTCGCCTAAAGTCCGAGAGAAACTGCTTAACCATGGAGCTACACTAGACTTAGCAACCAACTCTCCTAAAGTCCGAGAGAACCTGCTTAGCCATGGAGCTACACTAGACTTGGCAACCAACTCGCCTAAAGTCCTAGAGAAACTGCTTAGCCATGAAGCTACACTAGACTTAGGAACCAACTCGCCTGACGTCCGAGAGAACCTGGTTAGCCATGGAGCTACACTAAACTTAGCAACCAACTCGCCTAAAGTCCGAGAGAAACTGCTTAGCCATGGAGCGACACTAGACTTAGCCAAAGCGCTGGACATCGCGCGTTCACACGAGCTGGCACGAGAGCAGATGAAAGTTATGGTGAACGATCACGCGCCATCAGCTAGAAGTCCATGCAATGAGCCGCGACAAGACTCACAGAGACGCTCCGAAAATCAACGGTCATGGAAAAACCTTCAAAAGCAGCAGAGACAGTGCCAAACGTTACAAGACGTGTGGGAATTGTGCAAGGGAGCACAGTGAACCATAGGAATGCCCAGCAAAAGGACGGCAGTGCAACAATTGCAAAAAATCCAATCACTTCGCCTAGGTATGTAGGTCCCAGCAGCCACGCAGGCCCAGGCCAGTTCATACAGTAGAGCGCAGTGATATAGAGGAACTGGACGAACTGTACATTGACACAGTTACAAAAGAGCAGAAAGGCACAGACAGGGAGCAGGCCATTGCTGAGGTTGAAATCGGTCAAGAAAAGCACATAGTTAAATTCAAGTTAGATACAGGTGCTCAGATCAACATTATTCCAGCGTGTTACTAAAGCCCACGGCCTGCCGTCTCACAGGCTATGGTGGTGAACTGCTTAATGTTAAAGGGACCTGTAATCTGAGCTGTAAGTACAAGGGCACTGCCATGACACTTGAATTTTATATAGTCAGCACCCAAGCTCCACCTGTCCTGACATGGCTCTAATCAAGCTGGTCCCATCTGTTAATGCTGCACAAGCTGAAAGCTGTGATGTAATGGAGGAATTTGCAGATGTTTTTCAGGGGATCGGACATATTCCTGGTGAATGCAGCATACGACTGTACCCCACAGCCACACCCGTCATATACCCACCACGGAGAATCACATTCACTCTCCGCAGCCGTCTGAGGGACGAGCTGGATAACATGGAAAAGGCCAGAATCATCGCCAAGGTGACCCAGCCTACAGACTGGGTCACCTGCGGATATGCCTAGACCCCCGCGATTTGAATAAAGCCATCAAAAGACCACACTACCCACTTTCCATGCTGGATGACATCACTCCAAAACTGGCAGGAGCACAGTACTTCAGCATCATGGATGCAAGGTAAGGCTACTGGGCAATTAAGCTAACACACGAATCATGTTAACGACATTCAGTACTGTGGTTGGCCTATACAGGTTCCTCCGCCTGCTTTTTGGCATCATTTCGGCCCAGGATGAGTTCCAGAGAAAAACAGACGAAACCCACGAAGGGCTGAGTGGTGTCACTGCAATCGTCGATGACATCCTGGTCTATGACCGGACCAAGGAGGAGCACAATGCCAACCCGCAAGCCATGCTGGAGAGGACCAGAGAGAGGGGAGTGCGTCTCAACCAGGAAAAGAGCAAGATCTGCATCACAGAAGACAGTTACTTTGGACACAGGCTCACACGCGATGGCATCAAACCAGACCCTGAAAAGGTAAAAGCCATGAAGGAGATGGAGCCACCACGGAACAAGGCTGAGCTGGAGATCATTCTCGGGATGGTGAACTACCTGGCTCGATTCACCCCCAGGCTGTCCGAAGTAAATGCACCCCTCTGCCAGCTCCTGAAGCAAAGCAGTGAGTTTGTATGGGATGGGATGAAACACACCACTCTGCTTTCCTGCAGATGAAGGACCTCATCACACGGGAGCCAGGACCCGTGCTCACCTACTATGACCCCAACAGGGAGCTGAGGCGCCAAGTCGACGCGTCTAAGAGTGGCTTAGGGGCAGTGCTCCTACAGGAAGGTAAGCCCATCGTGTACGCTTCCAAATCACTCACAGCCACAGAAGAAAACTATGCTCAAATAGAGAAAGAACTATTTTCTGTTCTCTTCGGGTGTAAACGTTGTTATCAATACATCTACGGGCACAAGGTCATCGTAGAATCCGATCACAAGCTGTTGGAGTTGATGCTGAGAAAGCCCCTTGCAGTAGCTCCTCCACGCTTGCAACGAATGATCCTACAACTGCAGAAATATGACATCTCCATTATCCATCATCCAGTTAAAGATAATCCTGTTGCAGACACACTGTCCAGGAAGTCAATAGCCTACAGTGACCACACCGAGCAAGGGCATGGATACTCAGGTTCACACAGTCATCAGCAACCTGCCAGTGAGTGACAGAAAGCTTGCTGACATGAGAGCACCAACTGAACAGGACGCTCAGCAACCACCTCCCGCACCAGCTCAGGCTCCTTCCCAGCCAGAGAGGTGACATTCCACGTCCCGAGGACCAATCTGCGATGCCGGAAGTCGACACGCCCCGGTCCCTACCTTTGCCTGCCGCCTGGTGCATTACTCCCTACCCCAATGCTCCTCCCCGCGTGTGGCGGGTCCACGGGTTGGTGGCTCCATGTTGTTTTTTTTGGGCTGGCCAAGGCCCTGCCACCAGACGCTTGCTGTCGAGCTCCCCTCCCAGGTCTGGCTCCAGGAGGGGGCCCCGGTTTCCATTTTCCGGGCGCATCAAACAGAATGCAATCCAGTATTCAGAAACTTCAGATGATGTACAGCATACAAGGTTTTGTTACACAATGTGGTCATTCTTCAAATGTCTCTAATAAAGCTGGGCAGACGCTGTATGATCGAAGTAATTATGTATGTTGCGTTAGCCCACACTACACATTTAAGTCACCTGTTCTGCACGGCCAAAGCCTACAATGCCTATGTGAACACTGTATGGTTCAATCAACATGCAACACTTGGGTGCACACACTGAACGTTACACGGAAAACTCCAAACAGTTTTGACCATTAACAGTTCCAATAAAGTTTTATTCAAACAATATGGCCACAACCTCCAAAATGCTCCAAAGCTTTATTTCACACTTTAAGACATGCTTGCAAAGAAGGCTAGCAGAAAGGCGCAGGTTGCATTCAATATCGGATTTGACCAGCTTGATCCATCTGGTCTCCTTACAGTCAGTCCACTGTGCGTGTTCTCTCGTCTGCGACATATTGTTGGCTGGCCTAGGCGCATCCAGGTAGATGCGCACTGAACTGTGGGAAATAGGACCACGATACCGCTCAAACTACCAGACCGCCGACCAGCATTTCTGACATGCCAGAAATCCATCCGATCGTCCGACCACCAGATCCCCGATCATTCGTGCAGTTAACCGGGTGTTGCGACCCCCCTCAAACTGCACGTAAAACGACAGCCGATGAGGCGGAAATTTGGCCCGAATCTATAATGAGTTGGCGACGGCCAAATCGGGGTTAAAATCGGGCTCAACTCATACAGCATCTACCCAGCAGAGAGACAGTCTGGGCTGCTGGTGTGAAACTATTTATGACTCAAGAGATAAGGTCCAGAGAGAGTCGTTTGGAATGCAAAGATGGTCTTCTCAACCTGAAACCACCATGACTGTAGGCGCACAACTCTGAGCATCTGTCCTGATGTATGCTCAGTTTTGCTCTTGTGTGTGGCTATGGCCAATGATATGTCGACCTAACGAGCTGAGATATGTCAAAGCACTCTTCTATTGTCAGTCGTCTGCTGCAAAAGACACTTTTTTTAAGTGAGAAAGGTTTTTACTGGGCTTGCGGAGCGATGCTAAGTGTAATGCCTTTCATATTTGATAGTTATCAGCCGGTAATTCCTTTCTGTGCTGCAGATGGCACTTGACTCGGGTCATTTGGCGCGGTGTGTGTTGGGCTTATCAGCAGCCCACTGGATTGCCACCCCCTTTGTCTTCAGGGACCTCATGATTTACAAATTAAGCACTGTTACAAGCCCTTCAGTTTCAACTCTAAAATGATCCAAAACACAACTGCCAGAAAGATCTGCCAGCTTCTTCGCAATCAACGCGCCAACATCCATCATCCAGTATCCAAACCGCTTATCCTGCTCTCAGGGTCGCGGGGATCCTGGAGCCTATCCCAGCAGTCAATGGGCGGCAGGCGGGGAGACACCCTGGACAGACCGCCAGGCCATCACGGGGCCAGTGAATATACCACGGAGGGAAATTAGCTAGCATAATAAGATAAGCTAAGCTATTATCCACGTGACTCAGTGTTAAACTCACCGGAGCTTTGCTCGGTAAATATATAAAGAAAGAGATGACGCTCATGTGCCTTTTCCCTTTTCAATGTTGTTTTTTTTTTTTTGGTTTTTTTTGGGGGGGGGGTTTGGGAGGGGGGTTACATCTTGCAAATGATGCAAACGTAATTACTCTCCTAGTACAACCATATTTGCACTCTCTTTCCCTGGTGTAATGAATCAGCTGGTCTTGCAGCTCACTGTAAATGGTGGAAGGTATTGAACTTCGCCTGCAGAACGCGTCTTGATCTTTCCTGTTCTTGTGCGGATTGCTTGTGAGGTACTGTGCACTTGAGTATGTTAAAGTGCACGTCTGTGATGCCCTGTTACAAGACAACAAATGCATTTGGCTCGCTAATCCTGGAAATGACGACTAACCTCCTTCCAGCTAGTCCCTACAGTTAGTTCTTTCCCTCAAATGAATGCATTTGAACTTGAGTATGTAAGCCTCTCTTACTTCGTATGTACACCTACCTGTCTAGGGGGTATCTGGACCACTCACCTCCCGCACTGGAAGCCGAAAGTCCCGCTTTTGCAGCGGCCTCGACCAGTATTGGTGTGGGAAGATGGCGGCGCGAATTCACGTTTACAACGGCCTCACCCAGCACCGTCCTTGCAGTGTCTTTGTCCACGTCTGCGTTTAAGTTTTGTCTTCGTTTGATGGCTGGGAGAGCTGGCGCTGGATTGGCTAGGAGAGCTAGGTCTGCTGCCTCCTGTGGGCCCAGGGACCACGGCCCTGCCTGGAGGGTGGTCTGACAACACGCGGAAGCGGGCCAGGTTATGCTGATGTAACCCACTCTTGGGATGCGCAGTGCTTTAGGTTGGGGAGGAGCTAAGGGCAGAGTGTAATAACCACACACACACACATTAATCTGATCTGCACCTTTAGTATGCTGGAAAATACAAATACAATTTACAATTACAATGAAATAATAAACTGGGCCATTAACATAAAGAAATAGTCCTGAAGTGTGATTTTCTACACTTCAATGAGTCAAAGACTAGTCAGAGTTAATTGTCAGAGTTAATTGTCAGAGTGCACTCTGTGGCTTTGTTCAAAGGATACCAGTCTGGGTGACTGGCACAACTTGCCACGCTGGATGGTAAGTAGAGTTGTCCTGCAGAGGTTCAGATCCGCTTCTTACTGCTACTCTGGTGGCTCGCCATCTGTCAGCTCTCAAATGGTGTGACGAGGGCTCCTGGCAGGGAGAGCTGGCGTTAGGGGAGCCTGGTCTGCTGCGTCCGGTGGGGCCAAGGACCACGGCCCCTGCCTGAAGCTGCGCCCAAGAAGGAAGCACCAAAAGTGGTCTGACAGGACGCGGAAGCGGGGCAGGCTAAGTGAACTGCTGGCCCATAAAGACCGGCAGTTTCGATAGTCATCCTGGCTGGCGTTCGTTCCCTTGGACAGTAACTTTTTTTTTTTGATGTATGTGTTAGTTTGGATATATGTGTTAGTTTGAATATATGTGTTATTTTGGATATATGTGTTAGTTTGGATATGTGTGTTATTTTGGATATATGTGTTAGTTTGGATATATGTGTTAGTTTGGATATGTGTGTTAGTTTGGATATATGTGTTAGTTTGGATATGTGTGTTAGTTTGGATATATGTGTTAGTTTGGATATATGTGTGTTAGTTTGGATATGTGTGTTCTTGAAGTCCTTGCAGTTTTTGGATGTGATTTTATCTTTGTGTTGCACTGCTGGGGGAAACTATTTTTTGTTTCATTTCACGTGCGGAAGTGCATTAAATGAAATGACAAGGTGTCCCTGATTCCTGATGACTTCCATTTGTTATGTGAAGGGAGATGTTACGAGAGTTGCCCTGTAGGTGGCGCACGATCACGCGTAAATTACCCGCGGTCATTTTGACCGCTCATGGTCGTTTTAAGTAGATCTGATAACGTGTGTGTGTGTGTGTGTGTGTGTGTGTGTGTGTGTGTGTGTGTGTGTGTGTGTGTGTGTGTGTGTGTGTGTGTGTGTGCAATTGATCTAAAACTCATTTTAATGCAAATATATGCAATTTTAGGAGCATTCTCGGAGCGGCAGGTCTCTATCTTCTTCTTTTCCCACAAAGTTATTAAACTTCGAAAATCCAAAATGGTCAAAATAACCGTCTTGGTCGTTTAACTAGAGTTACGACGGCCATGTGCACTGTTCCCAGAGGATATATGGTTACACCAATTTGCATATGAAACCAATCGTTGGTCTCGATCGTTCCGCTACTGTGCTGTTTATAAGGGTGGGGATACCTGCAGTCAGCTGAGAATTCCAGCAGCAACACATCCGATCAATACCCTTGTTCTTTAACAACGCCATTGGCATATTTCTCAGCATTGTTCTTACAGCAGATATTTTGCTGCCAAATATAATTAGGTTTAAAATTGAAGAAGCTTCTGTTCCTAAATTAGATGCATACGTTATAGTACTTAATTGGACTTATGAATAATTGCTACTAACAAGAGTAGCCTTGCATGGTCGGAAAGCAAACAGCAGCATGATTTTAAGTACGCTTTGTTCAAAAATATGTTCATCCAATTCAAATGAAAATTAAGAAAAAAGCAGCTTGTTCAGCTGTTTGGTAGTGAAAGAGGGACTCGTATAGAGCTTTGCTTTTAGGGTCTAATACTGTCTGAGAGTCCTCTGTGAGTAGTTACATCATTAATTTATTCGAGTGAATTCTGAATGGATACAGTTCTTGGATCCCTGAAGATTTATTTCAAATGGGAACTTGGTATGTGCCGTTGTGTGCTTTCCTAAATTCCCAAATAGAATCCCGACTAGCCGCGTCTTACGCAACCTTTCAAAACACGTTATTAAAAGACATGTTTGGTAGACACTACAACTCACATACTGAAAGACTGGAATATGATGCTGAGATGCTGTTACATAAAAGCATAACGCTAGCCCTGCAGACAGGGATTATTATTTAAGTGAGCTAGCGATATGTTTCATCTCTTGACAATAGGGGGTTAGGCTGTTTCAGTTTATATCCTGGGTAAAGGATACGTTACCTAACTGGTCTGATGCATTATCTAACTGGTCTGATACATTACCTAACTGGTCTGATGCATTACCTAACTGGTCTGATACATTACCTAACTGGTCTGATACATTATCTAACTGGTCTGATACATTACCTAACTGGTCTGATACATTACCTAATTGGTCTGATGCAATATCTAACTGGTCTGATACATTACCTAACTGGTCTGACACATTATCTACCTGGTCTGATACATTACCTAACTCATCTGATACATTAACTAACTGGTCTGATACGTTACTTAACTGGTCTGATACATTACCTACCTAACTGGTCTGATACATTACTTAAATGTTCTGTTACGTTACCTAACTGTGAATTACCTAACTGGTCTGATACGTTACCTAACTGGTCTGAGCCCATCTCTATATCAGTCCAAAGCCTGGTTAGAGGCTCAAACAGATTTCAATAAAATGACTCATGGGAAAATAATCAATCCGGTACCACGAGATTCCGTGTCATAGTCACGAATTGTAATCTATGACATGGTGCTGGGGGACACGATGTCACTGAAACGTTCTTGTCCGGCTCCACGAAGTTGGATGGGCCAAGTTTTTCTTGGGCGAGTCACATTATCGAGATGCTGGCTCTGGCTGGTCTGGCCTCTCGGGAGAATCCCAGTCACTTACATATACTTATCACAAAAAGTAAGGAAATGTGTGCTTGGTAGATGATTTCTTTGTTGTAACAATGCTTCTTGGCAGTAAATCTTATACCGTTGGAAAGCCTGTTTATCTCCCTTTTAAATGGTGCCACATGTGTAAGGAACATGCATTTGTGGGATGAAAAATTTGCAATCTTCTCTGCCAATGCCAAACATCTGATTTTGCTGCTGCTATTGACTCTTGTTTTGAGCTTCTGGTACCTCAGATGCTGACAATCAGCTGCCTGATATAAGATTTATTGCCAAGAAGCATTGTTACAACAAAGACATAATCTACCAAACACACATTCCCTTACTTTTTGTGCTAAATTTATATTTGAAAACACAAAAACTACCCTAACCCTGACCGCCGTAGTTTTTGTGTTTTCAAATATATGTAAGTGACCGGCGATCTCCCGGGAGGCCAGACCAGCCAGAGCCAGCATCTCGATAATGTGACTCGCGCAAGAAAAACTTGGCCCGTACGACTTCATGGAGCCGGACAAGAACGTTTCCTTCATATCGTGCCCACCAGCACGATTTCATATATTGTATTTCGTGACTATGACACGAAATCTCGTGATACCCGGTTGAAGTAATCTACACTAATCATGTTGAATAACATCCTAAGTGTCCACTAGTAAAATCATTACACTGCACAATATAGTGTAATGATTACGTAATATAATATGATACACTGGAACAGTGGTTAGCGCTGTCGCCTCACAACAAGAAGGTCCTGGGTTCGAACCCCGGGGTTGTCCAACCTTTTTTTGGGAGGGGGAGGGGGGGTCATCCCAGGTCGTCCTCTGTAGGGAGTTTGCATGTTCTCCCCGTGTCTGCGGTGGGGTTTCCTCCGGGTGCTCCGGTTTCCCCCACCATCAAAACGACATGCATGTTAGGGTTAATGCTGCTGTCTGTGCCCCTGAGCAAGGCATGGCAAGACGAACTGGAGTTGGTCCCCGGGTGCTGCACAGCGGTGGCTGCCCACTGCTGCTAGCTACCCAGGTTTCCCACGGGTATCAATAGAGTATGGCAAAAGAAAGCAAGAGAGAAAGAACTGGGTAATTGCATCTTCGTCACGTACACAGTGGACCCTTGTTATCGTTCCAGAAAGCTCAAAGTGACAGAAAAGACACGCATAACTGATTCATGCGATGGTTTACTCGCTTTCGCGGGGTGTATTATGCAACCTCGCCCATCTGTTTTCTGTTTCTTTATGTGCCGGTCTGTCTCTGGCTTTTTTTCTCCCTCTCTGCCATCTCTTGCATTTCCATGGTGACAAAAATCCACTCAAGGATATCGACAAATACACGGGATATGCAGTTAACAACCCCCAGTGCCACGCTCCGGGGTGAGACACAAACAGGCAGTCATCACAAACGCGGCACCTTCCTCTAACCCAACATATCTTAATTTGACAGGGCCGAGCGTGGGTGCACGCATTTAATCGGGGGTTATAAAACGGGCGCCATTCTTCGCAGGATGTTTGGTTGAATTCAAGAAAGAAAGCTACTTTATTGTGTCGTTGTGTTCGTGCGACTAACTGTGTTCTCTGCATTTCACCATCCCATTGTGCAGTAGCAGTGGGAAGCTGCGGCACACGGGAGACCAACTCCTCTTCTTCTTCCCCATTGCCTTGCTCAGGGGCACAGACAGGAGTACTAACCCCAACGTTAGGCCTGTGATACCTCAAGAACTCTCGTCTGGTCAATCAGAGCAACAACAACCAGATATGAGGGCAGTTTCTTCCCTGGGGCAGTGGCCCTAATCAATACCTGAAAGCATCCGTGTACTTTGCAATTACCAGCTGGTATCCAGCCCCGCTGCTGTATGTCAGGAATCATATTGCAGTTCAGTTCACTATCTACCCTATGTGTATCATCTGTATCATCTGTTTCTCATATCTATGTGCAATATCGTCAATACACTATTGTCAATACAAGACTCTCAGTGTAGTACTGCGTTCTGCTGCTGTCCTCTGTTTACTGTACACGATGTTTATGTATGCAGTGTTCCCAAATCCTTACCCGCCTTTGTTATTATCGTGTAGCCCCTCTTGCCCTCAACCTTGTGGCTGTTGCTCTGGTGTTGTGTATATTGTGTACTGTCTAGTGTTGATCCGTGTGAATCGAACCCAGACAAATTCCTTGTTTGCGGGAACATAGTTGGCCAGTAGATCTGATGCTGGTATTGAGATGGTTCAACGGTGCAATTCCAGCGTTCTGGACCTCCCCCTCTCTTCACCAAGCTGATCAACAGCTATGCAACCCATCACCAAAAGCCTTCATCCTGCCCCCTAACGTCCATCTAGCTCCCTGTTATCCTAATAATATGTCTCTGATGTCTAACATATCCCGCCCGACCTCCACGCTGCATGGGCAACCAGGACACAAATGTACAGCCAGGAATCAGGGATCAGGGATCAGGGATCAGGAATCGGGGATCAGGGATCAGGGATCGGGAATCAGGGATCAGGGATCAGGAATCAGAGATCAGGTATCAGGGATCAGGAATCAGAGATCGGGGATCAGGGATGTCAGTTTCCCCCATCCCTGATCCCCAGCCCACAGCAGTGTAACACAAAGACAAGAACACAGCCAAAAACTAAAATAACTTAAAGAACAAATATCAAAACTAATATCGAAACTAAAACAATAGATAAACAAACAAATAAATAAATAGACAGACAGACAGACAGACAGACAGACAGATAGATAGATAGATAGATAGATAGATAGATAGATAGATAGATAGATAGATAGATAGATAGATAGATAGATAGATAGATAGATAGATAGATAGATAGATAGATAGATAGATAGATAGATAGATAGATAGATAGATAGATAGATAGATAGATAGATAGATAGATAGATAGATAGATAGATAGATAGATAGATAGATAGATAGATAGATAGATAGATAGATAGATAGATAGATAGATAGATAGATAGATAGATAGATAGATAAATAGATAGATAGATAGATAGATAACTCGCTGTCCAAGGGAGCGAACGCCAGCCAGGATGACCGTCGGAACTGCCGGTCTGCATGGGCTAGCAGTTAGCTTAGCCTGCCCCGCTTCCGCGTCCTGTCAGGCCGCCCTCGGTGTGTCCTCCTCGGGCGCAGCTCCAGGCATGGCCCTGGTCCCTGGGCCCACAGGACGCAGCAGACCAAACTCTTCTAGCCATCAAACGAAGGCAAACTTAGATGCAGATGTGGACAAAGACACGGTACTGGGTGAGGCCGCCGTGAACCTGAATCCGTGCCGCCATTTATATGGTCCATATGATACAAAAACCAAGAGAGGGGAAGGAGGGTGACTGAGAAAGACTGCAAGGGAGTGCACTTGCACATACATCACAATCAACTTTATTGGCTGAGTGTGTTTATGCAAAGGAGGAATTTGACTCCGGTGCACAGCAACTTCTAGCACTTGCAGGCATCAATCACACAGAAAAAAAGAAAACAAGAATGCCAACAAAAACAACACAACGACAATGAGAAATAAATGGAACAACAACAACAGGACATTGGAGGCAAGCATGGATGCACAACAGGTTTGTCGCTACTATACAGAGGTGTGTCATGGTTGGGTAATTAACAACTTATACCCATATATTATACCATATTTCTTGTATACCATATTGCCCTACACTATACCATACCACAACTCCACAACCCATCATGTCCATATACAATGATATGTACTCCCTCTATATGACACAATATTATCTTATGTACCAGAAGTATACACTATATATTCACCTACCATCCACCTCACAATTATATGTTACAACAACAATAACAGCAATTAATTTGTAACCAGTATACAGTAGTTGTATGTGTATTTACAAGTGTATGTGTGTATTGCACAAACATTTGTGTTGCACATCTGGTTTAAAGAGGTAGTGCACATCATAAATATGTAGATGAGTCGTCTTGACCAGAGGGGCTATTTACAAAGTGTCATATTTGCATAATAAATGTCTATTCCTGCACCATGCTGTTAAGTGTTCACGAGAGAGATGGCCTGTGGGGGGGTGGGAGGTGGGGGCGCTGTTCCTGTGTATGGTGGTTTTGGTGCACATTGTTCTGTAGTGCTTGCCAGAGGGTAGTAGTTCAAACAAACTGTGTCCTGTGTGTGTGTGTGTGTCTGTCTGTTGGGGGGGGGGGTATGTGCTGATTCTGCCCACCCGTTTCTGGGCTTTAGAGGTGTACTAATCCTGCATGGTGGGCAGCAGAGGATTTGTTTTTTTCTGTTGTCCTTACTGTTCGCTGTAGTCAGTCTGTTCCTTCCTGTTTTGTTGCTGCTCCATAGCAGACCGTGATGGACGTGCACAGGACACATCCAATGAGTGCGGTGTAGAACTGGCTCAGCAGCTCCTATGGCACACAACATTTCCTCAGTTGCCACTGAAAGGACGTCCTCTGCTGGGCCTTTTTGAGGATGGAGTTGATGTTGGTCCCCCACTTCAGGTCTTTGGTAATGGTAGTTCTGGGAGGTCTCCACGGTTCTCACAGGGCTGTTGCATATTGCGAGGGGGAGCAGTGTTGAGGGGTGTCTCCTAAAATCCACCGTCATCCCCACAGTCTTGAGCATGTTCAGCTCCAAGTTGTTCTGACTACGTCAGTGCACCAGTCGCTCAACCTCCTACTGATAAGCAGACGTGTTGCCATCCTGGATAAGTCCGGTGACCGTAGCGTCATCTGTCATTTAACAGCTGGGCCCTTGGAGGTGCAGTCATTGGTGTGGAGGGAGAGGAGCAGGGGGGAGAGGAAACAACCCTAGGGAGCACCGGTGCTGACTGTCTGTATACCAGAAGTGACTTCCCCCAGCCCCACCTGCTGTTTCCTGCCAGTCAGGAAGCTGGTGATCCACTGACAGATGACGGGAGATACAGTGAGGAGGGAGAGTTTGGAGGAGAGGATTTCTGGAATGATGGTGTTGAACGCCAAGCTGAAGTCCACAAACAGCATCATCGCATAAGTCGCTGGGCAGTCAAGGTGCTGCAAGATGTAGGGCAGTCCCATGTTGACTGCATCGTCCACCGACCCGTTTACCCAATAGGCACGCTGCAAGGGGTCCAGCAGGTTTCCTGAGATGTTCTTCAGGTGGGCGATCGCCAGTCGTTCAGAAGTCCTCATGACCACGGACGTCAGAGCGACAGGCCTGTAGTCATCCAGACCTGTGATGGAGGGTTTCTTCAGGACCGGGATCTTGAGTGTAGCCCGAGTATCAGTGGGGACAGCATAGGGGGGTTTCCAGAGGTGTGATGGGGGCAGTTGTCTTTGGGCTGAAGTTGTTGCGGGGTGTGAATCTGTCTCTCTCAAACCTGAAATAGGAGACACTCAGGTCGCCGGCCAGGTCTTTGTTTGCCTTAGCATCGGTGGATGGTCGTAGATAGGTTGTGATGTTTCGCAGGTCCCTCCACACTGACACAGGGCCGTTGGCTGAAAAGCTGTTCTTCAGCTTTTCAGTGCAGCTCCATTTAGCCAATCTGATCTCCTTTTTCGCTGAACTTCTCGCCTGTCAGCGCAGGGCTCTATCCTCACTGCTGTAGGCATCCCGCTTGGTCTGCCAGAGTTGTCTTAGTGTGGCTCTGACCCATGGCTTTGTTATGCTGCATGTGCAGATGGTCTTGGTAGGCACACACGTCTTCACGAAAGCTGATGTAAGATGTCACAGTGCCAGTTCGTTCATCCAGGTTGCCAGTTGCAGCTTCAAACATCCTCCAATCGGTGCAGTCGAAAGAGTCTCACAGTTAGCATGCACGTGCTGATGGGCCATGGTGGGGTGGGTTGCTTGCCCTGGTTCCATTAAAGGGGTGAGGGGCCATCAGTGTCTGTATGTATAAAATGCGTTCTGATATGCTAACAGTACTATTCACACCACCCCCACATGTGGCCCCATCTCTTTGTGTTGCTCTGTTCCTCTGAAATGGGGTTACATAAGCTTGTTTATTACTTGACGTACATATTTACCTGTCTTAAATCGGCCATTGCATGTTTGAAGGTATACTCACTCGTATTCCCAAAGATCTCTGCAGTCCCCCCGATGGGGTAACGTGTCTATCTGGGGTGCAACGACCGCTCACATCACTTGTTTTGATGGCCTGTGCTGCTGATTTTGAAGTTGGCTCCGCCTGCTGCACGTCTTCACTGTATGTTACGGTAACGAAAGCGCAGCACACACAGCGAGCAGCGCTGCCTTTGAATTTGGAGCCATCTTCGAACTCACGATAAACAGCACAGGCCGTTTACGACATGCCCGCGTCCACAGCAGCCGATTATACCACCTTCAAATAGAAGGCCGGCGCACTCCTCCGCAAGCAGTCTCTAGTTTGTTCCACCCATCCATCCATTTTCCAAACCACTTGTTCCGCTCTCGGGGTCGGCGGGCGGGGAGACACCCCGGACAGACCACCAGTCCATCACAGGCCCAACACACACACACACACACAAATTTACACCTAGGGACAATGTAGTACGGCTGATCCACCTGACCTACATGTCTTTGGACTGTGGGAGGAAACCGGAGCCCCCGCAGGAAACCCATGCAGACACGGGGAGAACATGCAAACTCCACACAGAGGGACGACCCCCAAGGTTGGACTTGCCCGGGGCTCGAACCCAGGACCTCTCTGCTGTGAGGCGACCGCGCTAACCACTGCGCCACCGTTTGTTGACTTTGCAAAAGTGTGACTGACTTGCTGAAGATGGTTCTGAGGTGCGTTCAAGAGTAGCAATGAAGTAAAGCACTGCTTTTGCTGCAAAGCGGCTCAGCGACATTCATTTGTTCTTTGCATGTGAGCCGAGCTAATGTAGCAATGCACCATGGCACAGAAGCTGTTCCTCGTGTAGTTGTTTCCGTTAGCTGTAATTTGTCATCGCCGCAGCTGTGTTTTATTAGCCGGCTCCCGTCGCTTCCCGGTCCCCTACGCCGCAGGGCCGGCCCTGTGTTTTCCCAGGCCCGAGCATCGCTCACAGGCACTGCCAAGCTAAAGTCAGCGCTGAACCCTTTAGACTGCATTTCCATGTTTTTCATCATCTTAAGAGTCTCTTTCTGCTGGCTTCCGTAAACCCAAATCAGAGCCGTATCCAAAAATGCCTAGTCTGTCACACAGAAAACCCCTGTAGACAAATGTCCGTGGAGCCAAACGGCTTCGAAATGAGCAAATGCTCCGTCCAAACTGACCAGGTGGGCCCAAACCGTGGAGCTTGGCTTGGCAGCGTTCGCAGTTTAACTTAATAAGCACCATTTCAATACAACGCCAGCGCTTAGAAGCAGGCCAAATAACCCCCCTGGCTACGAGTGCCAAGTTTTCAGGCCCACTTTTTTGGTCCGGGCCCAGTGTGCGTCCACTTCAAACCCACAGATGAACGTCCAAATTACACCTTTCAAGCAGGGGGGGAAGGTGCAGCGGCGTCCCCGAAACGAGACGTTCCCTGCTATCCAATTAATAACACTGACTACGTCTCATATTGTCCCCCTCCTCTCCTTTTGTTTACTCGTACCCGTCACTGCCGAATTCGAAGCAGCCGTTATCATCTCGCATCGACGTCTCGAGGCCTCCAATCTGTAAAACTCTCAATCCTCCACCTACTCCGCAGCTCGATGCGTAAATACAGGCCTGCCTGCAAATTGTGTTTTTGTGGGGGGGGGGGGGGTTTAGAGACTGTCTGAATCAATTTCCACCCCTTTAGATTGTCTTTCTATGCAGTTATTTGGTGTTCACACGCTGAGCTGCCGTCCCCCCGGCAGTTTCCACCCATGCCAAAACGATGGAAATGATGTCGATGGAGTGTCAGGAACTGCGTATTCCCTAAGTAATGAGATTTTTATTTCATTCTTTTTCAACAAATAAAGAAATAATAAAGGTGAGAATGACGGGAAGGGGGAAGAAATACTATACTAAAAATCTGCTGTGTTTGAGCGTTCAGTCACGGCTCATAATTCAGAGCCGAACGCCGCCTCTCGCGCGGAGATTACAGAGTAAAGCCCATGGAGGGAGCACGGGAGGGCTGGAGATGGAGAACACATCAGAGGAGTCTGATTAATTAATTAACCGACTGATCATTTTACCAGAACGCATACACATATTGCACACACACACACACACACTCACATATACACCATAGCCAGAACATGAGCATGGCTTTAGTCTGCAGAGGCTTGCAAATAGGAAGGAACCGCGAGTATTATGGGGTATTTTTAAAAATTGGGGAGGATTCCTGCGAAAAGGAGGTCTCACGGGAGGAAAATGGCGTGATTGCTGAATCGAGATTGATGAATCCATTAAGTGGCTCTGAGCAGTTTCAGTGTGTAATCAGAGAAGCTGAAACGCATCGTATCAGCCGGTTGGACACGGCTCTAGGGTGGAGGCTCGGCTGACCAGCGCGGCCTTGTTTATGGAAATAGGTGTCGTGTTAGCCATGGACGTCCTCCCGTGGTACGGTAAGACAGCAGTTTCCGGGTAGCGCCTTTTATAGCTTTCTTCAGAGTAAACAAAACAACGTTTCCCATCAGTGCCACTGCAAGACAAACTTGTGGAAATCTGCAGGGTGCGAAAAAGCGCCTGTGAGGAACAACACAGCAGCGAGTTTTGCAACCTGACCTGAATTTGTTTATCGTGGCCCACTTCTGACTACATCAGCTAAATCAGGTTCCTGACCCAAAATAGTTTCTGGTTATGCAGTCTGACACGAGAAGAACAGGGGTAAAAACTGTACCAGTGCTACTTCGCAAGCTGTGTCCGAGTGTCCTGATGCTGAAGATCTGGCAGGGCGGCCATCCTGACACTTTATTAGTCTAAATCAGCTCGGGGTTTGCCTGCTGCCTTGGCTTTGCAGTTGTGTCCTTGACTGACAGCTTGATGTTTGGGTTTCCACATAGGAGCCATGAGGGGTTGTATGGGGCCTGTTTTCTTTTCCTTCAATATCCTAATATCATTTTGATGATATGATATGATATGATATGATATGATATGATATGATATGATATGATATGATATGAGATATATGATATGATATGATATATGATGTGTGATATATGATATGATATATGTGATATACTATGATATGTGATATATGATATATGATATGATATGATATGATACATGATATATGCTATGATATGATATGATATGAGAGAGATTTGAGAGATATGTTATTAATCCCCGTGGGGAAATCCATGCTCTGCATTTAACCCATCCTAGCTGCGTAGAGGAGCAGTGGGCAGCCACCGTGCAGCACCCGGGGACCAACTCCTGTTGGTCTTGCCATGTCTCGGTCAGGGGCACAGACGGGAGTATTAACCCTAACATGCATGTCTTTTTTTGATGGTGGGGGAAACTGGACCACCTGGAGAAACCCCACCACAATCACAGCGGGAACATGTAAACTCCTCACACAAGATGACCTGGGGCGACCCCCAAGGTTGGACAACCCTGGGGTTCAAACCCAGGACCTTCTTGCTGTGAGGCGACAGCGCTAACCACTGTGCCACCGTGCCACCCTGATATGATGTGATGTGATATGATATGATGTGATATGATATGATGTGATGTGATGTGATATGCTGAAGATGGAGCTGCCAGGCGAGAGAAAAAGAGGAAGGCCAACGAGGAGGTTTATGGATGTGGTGAGGGAGGACATGCAGGTGGCTGGCCTGACAGAGAAAGAGGACAGAAAGAGATGGAAACAGATGATCCACTGTGGTGACCCCTAACGCAAGCAGCGGAAAGTAGTAGTAATAGTAATTGTAGTAGTAGTAGTAGTAGTAGTAGTAGTAGTGGTGGTAGTAGTTGATTCAAATATTTTTGCAATGCCTGGACAATTCCGCTGTCTTCATTTTGGTAGCATTTTTGAGCCCTGTCATCAAAACCTATTTTGATGCATATACTGCATTAAAAATTATATTTAATGGTGTACGTGTAAGCTAGCTGTCAGGTTGGCATTTTGTCTCACCTTTCCGGCCACAAGGACTGTTTGAATGTGAGTGATAAGCATGAAAATGAACATTGGGCCAGAGGCTGGCTGTGGTTAGCAGGATCAGGATCAAGCCCCGGTCAGAGGTCAGAGATGGGCGGGGTTTACCCTTTGGGACAACTAAGCTCACTTGTTCCCAATTAACCTCTCTCTGCATCTGTGGTTTGGCAGACAAATGGACCGAGTTAAACTGAACCATTTAGTGGACCAGACAAGTCCCCTTAACACCAATTAGTTTATTGACTAACGCATTTCTCTCCGGAAAAAGGAAGAGTGACACTTCTACTGGTAGCAAATGTTCCTTTAGGTCAGCTCATAACCCCACGTTAGGTCAGCTCATAACCCCACGTTAGGTCAGCTCATAACCCCAGTCACTGTCTCCCATAGCCGGTCATTTCAGTCTCACTTCATGCAGCTTATAACCTCAACCACTGTCGTCTTTCCTCTTTTATCTTAAAGCCCTTACCTGTTTTATTTTGAAGTAGACTTACCTGGCAGGAAAGATACCATGATCAAGAAGGTGGTTCACCCAGGGCGAGGCTCGACCATTGCACTCCGGGTGTGCTGACCCCTGTGAGTTCCCCAAAGTTCGGAATCTCGGGTGCATAATTTCCGGTAGTGGGGGACTAAGTTCACGCTTTCCCCTGTATAATTATTTTACTAGGACGGCACGGTGGCGCAGTGGTTAGCACTCATGCCTCACAGCAAGAAGGCCCTGGGTTCAAACCCCGGGGTTGTCCAGCCTTGGGGGTCATCCCGGGTCGTCCTCTGTGTGGAGTTCGCATGTTCTCCCCGTGTCTGCGGCGGGTTTCCTCAGGATGCTCCAGTTTCCTCCCACCATCAAAAAGACATGCATGTTAGGCTTAATACTCCTGTCTGTGCCCCTGAGCAAGGCATGGCAAGACGAACTGGAGTTGGTCCCCGGGTGCTGCACAGCGGCTGCCCGCTGCTCCTAGCTACACGGCTAGGATGGGTTAAATGCAGAGCGTAACTTCCCTACGGAGATCAATAAAGTAACATCTCAAATCCTCACCCGTCATCTCTCCAGCTCCTGCTGCTGGCTATTGCCATCAGCTAACCTGTATATACCACCCCTGCTCACCTGTCCTCTTTAGCTCCTGGCACATATACTCCCTTGGGGTCCGGGTCCCCCCTGCTAGGTCGTCTTGTGTCTTGTGTGCACTGTGCCAAGTAATCCAGCGTTCACTAGTTCACGTTCTACTTGTCTACCTGGTTTTTCGAGTCTTCGCCTGTTTTCTGGTCCTGTTTCTCTTGCCAGCCCTCGTCGGACCTGTTCGCCTAGAACGTTTGCTTTGGACCTGTGTTTGCTTGTCTGCCTACCTCTTGTTTATCTGGTTACCTGTTCGGACCGAGTCCCTGCGCTCGCCCCTGCCTGTTTATGATCCTTACACCGGGGTGCT
This sequence comes from Lampris incognitus, assembly GCF_029633865.1. Lineage (NCBI taxonomy): Eukaryota > Metazoa > Chordata > Actinopteri > Lampriformes > Lampridae > Lampris > Lampris incognitus. The sequence goes on from NC_079227.1 coordinate 37,134,350, forward strand.
GCTGTAAGCTTCCTGTCCATGAGTCCTGCACTGGGGTTCTCACCCATCAGTTTCCCTGGGAAAGGTGACCTGTTCTGATTCAAAAAATATGATGTTTGTTCAAACTGAATAAATAAATACAGGAAGAAATTGTTTACACAATCTTGACATTCATTCCTTGCAGTGTAGATGTAGAGAACAGTGATGGAGGTGTCCGTGTATAAAGGCTATAAAGGGGTGTAGCTGTAGAGGACAGTGATGGAGGTGTCCGTGTATAATGGATATAAATGGGTGTAGATGTAGAGGACAGTGATGGAGGTGTCCATGTATAAAGGATATAAAGGGGTGTAGCTGTAGAGGACAGTGATGGAGGTGTCCATGTATAAGGGATATAAAGGGGTGTAGGTGTAGAGGACAGTGATGGAGGTGTCCATGTATAAGGGGTATAAAGGGGTGTAGATGTAGAGGACAGCGATGGAGGTGTCCGTGTATAAAGGATATAAAGGGGTGTAGATGTAGAGGACAGTGATGGAGGTGTCCGTATATAAAGGATATAAAGGGGTATAGATGTAAAGGACAGTGATGGAGGTGTCCATGTATAAAGGATATAAAGGGGTATAGATGATGAAGATAGTGATGGAGGTGTCCGTGTATAAAGGATATAAAGGGGTGTAGATGTAGAGGACAGTGATGGAGGTGTGGTTTAGACTGCAGTTGTCTGTGCTGTAGCTGAACATCTTGTCCCAGCTGGTCACCAGTCTATCCAGAGAGTGTTGGTTGGCTAACACCAGCGTGGTGCCTTCCTGCTTGCCTCACATTTCATCGGTCTATCATGCTGGACCGCCCCATGTGTGTCGCCTACGTCACTTGGGTATTGGTATTTTTGCCCCCACCATATTAAGTCGGAAATTTGGAGGGGGTTGATTGTAATTTGTGTTTTATCCCAGCTTTAGGAAAAATATAGATTTGCTCCCTCAAAGCACCTACGTGATGCATCTTGTTTTTCGCTGAATTCATCATGAGGGCATTTCCGCAAGAGGGCATTTAGATCTACCCTCCTAGGTTTAACACGTTTTCAGCACAAAAACGTGTTTACTTCCCCTTTCACATACATCCATCCATTATCTGAACCGCTTATCCTGCTCTCAGGGTCGCCAGGATGCTGGAGCCTATCCCAGCAGTCGTTGGGCGGCAGGCGGGGAGACACCCTGGACAGGCCGCCAGTCCATCACAGGGCCAACGCACCTTCATACATAGGGACAATTTTAGTACGGTGAGTCACCTGACCTACATGTCTTTGGACTGTAGGAGGAAACCCACGCTGACAACATGCAAACTCCACACAGAGGACGACCCACCAAGGTTGGACTACCCGGGGCTCGAACCCAGGGCCTTCTTGCTGTGAGGCTACCCACTGCGCCACCGTGCCGCCCCCTTTAATATAATGGAAGATATTAAATTATCTCTCTGCTTATGTGTTATAAGAGCTTTCAGGAGAGAATACTCAGGTTTTAGATAGCTTTAAATCACTGCTAGAGTCTCACGGGGGTTTGGATTCTCACCGGAAGAAAGAAGCAGACACCGTAAGCAACTACGAACGACACCCTCTATCTGTAGATACTCAGTTCAAATGAGGTGATATTCCATAGCAAAACTTTTTTAAGGGAAAAGAAGAGGAAATTCAGGAAGAGCGTCAGAAGAAGTATCCCACTTCCAGGATGGAAAGATGTACAAAGCCTCTCCAGGAGAAGCCGGTTCACCCGGGTGCCGCCTTGGTAACCCTGCCGGGCCGCGAGTTCTTAGCCAGCAATCCTTGACCCCTGTCTTCTCCAATGTCTCAGACTCTGAGACATCTATTCACATTTGCATTTCCTATTTAGAACCACTGGCAAATATGAAGTATTAAAGATTATTCCAAAGGATGCTGTTTTCACGGAAATAAATTGTCTTTTTTCCCCTTTTGTCGATGGTTATATGCACTACTCACTGCCTTGAGATGTGCATGTGATATGTCCTAAATACCAGTAACGTGGCTGCAGAAATCTGAATCTGACTCTTCTACCGGTCGGTTCTGCTGACAGCATGGCCTTGCAGGCTCTTACATTATCAGTGCTGCCATCTTACCATCTCAAATTGTCCTATTTTAAACTGACAGAGTGCACCGTCTCCACTATCATGTAAACTCCTTGTGACTCTTACGCCGTATCTGACACCGAGTGACTTCACGTCATCAGGGAATCAACGCAAACCTGCGGAAAAGAACGTGAACCCTGGGATGGAAGTGAGGCATCTTGCCGACATGTCGCCACCGAGCAGGACCCCATGCTGCAGCAGCAGCATCTGGACGTTACAGAGCCCTGGAAATAAAGGCCGGAGCTCTCAATCACACCAGGCAGACCCCGGCACATCACTCATTCAGACACCGAGTAATGAGTACAGATGACGCATAACTCCACCTATCACAAACGGTGTAGCTGTAGCTGTGCAGAAAGAGACAGAGTAAGAGAGGGACAACCACCACGCCTGAAAGGCAGACTCCCAGCCACCATGCAGATAAAAGGATCGCTGATTAGACGGATTTAAAAGCTTTCAGGGTGGGCGTCCGGGTAGAGTGGCGGTCTATTCCGCCGCCTACCAACACGGGGATCGCTGGTTCGAATCCCCGTGTTAACTCCGGCTTGGTCGGGCGTCCCTACAGACACAATTGGCCGTGTGTGTGGGTGGGAAGCCGGATGTGGGTATGTGTCCTTGTCACTGCACTAGCGCCTCCTGTGGCCGGTGAGGGCGCCTGTCCCGGGGGGGCGGGAGTCAGTGGACTACAGTTATGCACAGTCGATTTGAAGTGAACGTGAGCACATGACTAGCTAACCAGCCAGGGTAGCGTACTTAGCTAACGAAACAGCCTAGCATGAATAAGCAAGATATTAGCTCTGCCAAACATATCCAAATGTTTGCAGAAACATCTCAGAAAGGACACACTTGCCATCCGACTGTCTTCAATATTCAGCAAATCGAGTTATGTAATGCTCACAGGCATGTATGCTCAAAACGCCACCGAAAGAGAACGCTGATCTGCACACTAGCTCCAGTTATGCAACAACAAAAATGGCGACTGGCGCAACGGACTTTAATGTAAATTAACTGTAACCACTAGAGGGCACTAAACACCGTGAAATTATACCTGGACTTGGACATATATGAATTGCCAGCACATAACACATTATTGGTTATTATGTATTTGCACTTACAGTATAGCGCAAATAATCATGTGGTGTGGAGGATGACAGAAAGGAGACGAGACCACTTCTCCTTCTGACCACACAGCCGTGGGTGGGGTCGTTTATTTCCTCCAACAAACTTCAAGTCAAAAGTTTACAATCGTAACCTAAGCCTCATGTCTACTTACAACCCCCCCCCATGCTAACCCCTGAAACCACTATCTTAAAAGGACTATCTCGGGTCCACATGGTGAATATCTAATCTGTAAGTAGGTCGCTACCCCCCCCCCCACCGCCCCAGAATTGACCATGACAAAAACAAAAAAAATCAACGTGGTGGGAACGAATAATGTGGCCAAAACAGCTCCTCTTGAAGGGTGTAGGGGCAGGGGGCGTCCACACCGAGGGGGCTGGGCCAGTTGAACCTGCCTGTCCAAGTCCAGATGAGTCGGCTTGAGGCGGTCCACCGAAACCAGCTCCGGCTTACTGCCCACGCCCACCAAAAAGTTCTTATCCCCCACAGCCAGGACAAGGAAGGGGCCGTCGTAGGGAGGCCGCAGGGTGTAGGGTGGGCGTCGTGCCGGATGAAGACGTACTGCAGCCCGTTGGCGGGCAGCAGACCAGGGTGTTTTGTTTTTCCGCAAAGCCATTCGGTGAGCATTCAGACGAGAGTCTTGTCTTACCTCCAGAAGTGGCCAGAGCCCATCATGGCGCACAGCGAGCCAGCCCTTCTGCTGTGCTCCTGCTTGTAAATCACGTGATGTCGGTATTGACGTTAGGGTACAGGGACCCACTTGGGAGCTATAGGGCCCCACTTCGCTCAGCAGCTCCGCTAGTGTCCATGCATCAAGGCGAAGCTGCTCGCCACCTCAACAGCGTGGAGCGGGGCCCTCCCTTTGCTCGAGGCCCCTGCCAATGTCAGCAAGCCAGACAGACTTCTGCTGTGTTTATTTAGCACAGCTTACGATCTAGCTATAACTGTCACCAAAGTAGGCGCCCTTTCAAACCCATCCAGAATAAGACAACGTATTAGCCATGAGTCAACCGCAAGTATGATTTATTGGATAACCAGGGTAAATTGGGAAAGAGGAACCTTTTTTCTGGCCTGTAGTTTGCCTCGGTGCATGCAAATGCCTCAAACCATGCCTTGCTAGGTCGAGCAGCTGTTGACTCATCTGTTTCAACTCCACCGTCGGCACGCTGGTTCACTGAGATGCCACAGAAGTGAAACTTTCCAAATGTAATGTGTTCTGTTTTTCTTCCACTAAATCTCTTAAGCGGCAAACAATGCCGATGTCTGAACTGCTCTTTTTGAGTCCAGGATGCTGTTTTTTTTAAGAGTGTGCACAGGGCAGGAGTCGGACCAGAGCAGATTTGCCTCAAGACAGAGTGGCCATTTGCCCTTGTGTGTCACATTATGTGTGTTATCACGTCAGGGATAATTGGAAGTGTGGGGGGGAATACCGAGCAGGGATACTGAGGGCAAATGATGGTGAGAGAAAACGCTGGAATCCAAGCGCAATATGACAGACCATGATGCATTGTCACAACATGTTGTGCAGTGTAAACCCGTTATAATGACTGTTTACATAGGTATCTGTATCATTAACATATTCTGGGTGACAGTGACCCATTGTAGGAAAACAATTAGAAATTCTAAAAACTGTGGGGGTTTTTTATCTTGCCAGTGTGAAATGTAACGGTCTGTTTGCTTTTAATGCTTAATGCAGAATTTGTAATTGCTGGCTGAGAGATACATTCTGAAAAGCGCCTCCGTTGTCAGGGTAGGGAATTTCAACTGCAGAGAACTGTGGACAGTTCCGCACTCAGTAACCGCCCCCTGTCTGTCAAGAAGTTTGTTATCCACTGTCAGGTGGGGGGAAGGCAAAGCGAGCTGGGTGAGTTTGGTGATGAGGACTTCTGGGATGGTGGTGTTGAAGGCCGCAAACAGGATCCTTGCATACGTCCCTGGGGAATCAAGGTGTTGCAGGATGTACAGCAGTCCTATGTTGCCTGCAGTATCCTCTGACAAGTTAGCCTGGTAGACAAACTGCAGGGAGTCCATCGGGGGGCCTGTGATGTCCTTCAGGTGGGTCACCAGTCTCTCGAAGGACTTCATGACTACAGATGTCAGGGTGTCGGGCTTCTAGTCATGCGATGGAGGGTTTCTTGGGGACCGGGATGATAGTGGAGCATTTCAAGCTGGAGGGGACTTCACACAGCTCCAGTGATCTGCTGAAGATCCGTGTCAAGATGGTGGCTAGCTGGTCTGCGCAGGCTTTCAGACGGGAGGGTAGCACCGTCTGGGCCTTGTGCTTCTCTGGTCATTTGTATCTGGAAGAGCTGGCACATCATCTTCACAGACCGTCAGTGCTGGTGAGGAGTCGGAGGGTGATGGCAGGGGGTGCAGTTGGTTGTGTGATAGCTTAGTTGGAGCATGTAAGGGTTGTGGAAATGGGCTGATCAAACCTGCAGTAAAACATTTAAGTCGTCAGCTGGTTGAAGGTTCTCTACAGTGTTGGGGGGGGGGGTCTCCTGGTGTTGGTAATGTTCTGCAGGCCTCTCGACACAGAAGCAGGATCATTAGCGGAAAATCAGCTTTTCAATGTATTCCCTTCTGACTACTCTGATCTCCTTTACCAGTATATTTCTGGCTTGATCGTAGGGGATCCTATCTCTCTCCTATAGGCCCCCTCCTTGGCCTGACGGAGCTGCCTGAGCTTTGCCGTGAACTAGGGCTCTTGTTACTGAAGATGCAGAAGGTTTTGTTGGGCTCACACATTTCCTCACAAAAGCTGATCTAAGATGTCCAAAGTGTCAGCGAGTTGGTCCAGGTCTGTAGATGCCAACTCAAAAACACTCCAGTCAGTGCAGTCGAAGCACGCCTGAAATTCCAGTTTCGACTCGTTGATCCGTCTCCTCGTGGTTTTCACCACGGGCTTTGCGGATTTTAGTTTCTGCCTGTAGTTTCAGAGAATATCAACCAGACAGCGATCAGAGACTCCCAAAGTTGCACGGGTGACAGAGCTAAAGACATCCTTTGATATTGTATAGCAACGGTCCAGTGTGTTCTTGCATCTGGTGGGACACTTAACACGCTGTCTGTATTTTGGCAGTTTGCGGCTCTGTTAAAATCCCCAAGGATAATGAGAAGGGAGTCTGAATATTAATGCTCCGTGTTTATTGTCTACCCAGCCAGGTGTTTTAATGCCTCACTAACACAGGCCTGGGGTGGAATATAGACGACAACCAGAATAGACGATGAAAACCGAATGAAATAGTTTACGTCTACGAAAGCTGTCTCTAAGTGCGTGATTTCTTCAACACTGCGACGTCTGTCTTGATTCGTGCTCAGTAACCCGGGAGAGGAAATCCCAGGAAGTTGAACGAGTTCATCTGGAAACGGCGTCTACCGGGAGAAACGCTTCATCACTCGTCTAAGTGGCTTTTTCGGTCTGAGCCGACTGCAGGTATCCCCAACCTTACAAACAGCACAGCTGCTTGACGACCGAAACCGCCACAGTTAAGGCACAACCGAAACCAGCCATCGGTTTCATATGCAAATTGCCGTGGACATCGATTAGACTTACAACGGCCACGTGTGCTCTTCAAAGAGGGTTGGGGAATAGTTGCAATCACAGCATTGTAAGATGGTGACAGATGTACTCCTACACCACCCCCCCGCCCCATTCAGGGATGGTAGTTCTCTCTTCACATGGATGACCTCTTTGACCCCCCCGTTCAAACCAGCGTTCCTCCCTATCAAGGATGTGCACATCCTCATCCTCGCTGGCCTGTAGATGGGTGAAGACCACAGAGTCCTGGGCTGACGAGGTATAACTCTTCTGTGTTGTGCCATCCTCTTCACCAGAGTCTGTTTGGTTTCCCTGGTGTACAATTCAGGGAAAGCCTCCCTGCATTTAACAGCATATGCTATATTGCTCTGTTTGTGCCAAGGGACCCGATCCTGGCGGTGGACAAATTTCTGGCACAGCATGTTCTGGAGGTTTGAAATCATCTGAAACATTGTGCTTGGAAAATATGCATCTCAGCTGTTCTGACACTCACACCACATGTGGACTCACCACCGGTTTATGCTTAGACAGCCGTTGTCCTTCTCCTCTCTATGGCTGGCTGGTGCACTTTTTGCACGTCTTCCTGGCTTTGACAAATGCCCAGTTAGGATAACAACACGTACTCAGGACCTGTTTAATGTGGGATTTCTCCCCTTCCCTGGCCGCTGTGATAGCCAGGTAAGGGCCCACACAACATTAGTGGAAATCAACATCCTTCCCCCAATATACCCAGCGTCACTCCTCCGCACGTGTCCAAACCACCTCAACCTCGCCTCTCTTGCTTTCTCTCCAAACCGTCCAACCTGAGCCATAGGTATTCCGTCTTGCTCCTACTGACTTTCATTCCTCTTCTCTCCAGTGCATACCTCCACCTCTCCAGGCTCGCCTCCACCTGCAATATACTCTTGTTACAGATCATAATGTCATCCGCAAACATCATAGTCCACAGAGACTCCTGCCTGATCTCGTCCGTCAACCTGTCCATCACCACTGCAAACAAGAAAGGGCTCAGAGCCGATCCTTGATGTAATCCCACCTCCACCTTGAACCCATCTGTCATTCCAACCACACACCTCACCACTGTCACACCACCCTCTTACATATCCTGCACCACTCCTACATACTTCTCTGCCACTCCTGACTTCCTCATACAATACCACACCTCCTCTCTCGGCACCCTGTCGTATGCTTTCTCTAAATCTACAAAGACACAATGTGCCTCCTTCTGGCCTCCTCTATACTTCTCCATCAACATTCTCAAAGCAAACATCACATCTGTGGTGCTCTTTCCTGACATGAAACCATACTGCTGCTCGCTGATCACCACCTCTCCTCCTCTTAACCTAGCTTCTATTACTCTTTCCCAAATCTTCATGCTGTGGCTAATCAACTTTATACCTCTGTAGTTGCTACAGTTCTGCACATCGCCCTTGTTCTTGAAAACCGGTACCAGTATGCTTCTTCTCCACTCCTCAGGCATCCTCTCACTTTCCAAGATTGTGTTAAACAATCTAGTTAAAAACTCCACTGCCATCTGTCCTAAACACCTCCATGCCTCCACAGGTATGTCATCTGGACCAACTGCCTTTCCACTCTTCATCCTCTTCATAGCTGCCCTCACTTCCTCCTTGCTAATCCACCGCACATCCTGATTCACTATCCCCACATCATCCAACCTTCTCTCTCTCTCATGTTCTTCCTTCATCAGCCCCTCAAAGTACTCCTTCCACCTTCTCAATACACTCTCCTCGCTTGTCAGCACATTTCCATCTCTATACTTCATCGCCCTTACCTGCTGGCTCGATGGTGTTTTAAGCCCCCAACGTACTCTTCCAGGCAGCGCTGCATGGAAGGCCCTCCCCACCCCCAACAGTTTCATCCAATCAAAATGTTTTTGTTTTTTTTAAATGACATATGCTTTGAAATATAGCCAACACTAGCTGCTAGGGATTTTCTTTGCTGAACGGACACCTCAGCTAGCTAGCTAACTGTAAACAGATTGCAATGGTAGATTTTAGCTAACTATTTTAAGCCAAGGTTAGCTCAAATGCAGTCAGTCTGTTCAAATAGCTGGCAGTGGTGAGCATTCAGTTTATGTTGGCATGTACTACTTTCAAACTTATCCATGCAGGGCAGAGTTTATTTAGTAATGGGCTAGCAGTTAGCGATAGCTAGGTTCCAGGCAGCCAATTCCTTTGTTGGGTGGTTATGAGAGCAACTGAGTAGTGCTATTGCTATGTAGTGAGGCAATAGCCTATGTCTCCCAGTCTGCTTATCTAAACAACTACGGGACCACCTAGTTTTAAGTGAGCTGCACAAAGGCATGGTTGAGTGGGTGTCTGTCCAAAACTCCTTTAGGCATCCAGCTGTTGCTAGATAAGTTGTAAGACATCTAGA
>NC_079227.1:38183718-38187843 GCF_029633865.1 Lampris incognitus
TTATGACTATTACGACTACTGTTACTACTACTATTAGTAGTACTATTATTATGACTATTACTACTATTGTTACTATTACTATTAGGAGTACTATTATGATGACACTTACCACTACTGTTACTACTACTATTAGTAGTAATATTATTATGAGTATTACCACTACTGTTACTAAAGCTATTAGTAGTACTATTATTATGACTATTACTACTACTGTTACTACTACTATTATTAGTACTATTATTATGACTATTACTACTACAGTTACTAAAGCTATTAGTAGTACTATTATTATGACTATCACTACTACTGTTACTACTACTATTAGTAGTAATATTATTATGACTATTACTACTACTATTACTACGACTATTATTAGTACTATTATTATGACTATTACTGCTACTGTTACTAATACTATTAGTAGTACTATTATTATGACTATTACCACTACTGTTACTAATACTATTAGTATGACTATTACCACTACTGTTACTACTACTATTACTACTACTATTATTAGTACTATTGTTATGACTATTACCACTACTGTTACTAATACTATTAGTAGTACTATTAGTATGACTATTACCACTACTGTTACTACTACTATTAGTAATACTATTAGTATGACTATTACCACTGCTGTTACTACTACTATTAGTAGTAATATTATTATGACTATTACTACTACTATTACTACTACTATTATTAGTACTATTATTATGACTATTACCACGACGTTACTAATACTATTAGTAATACTATTAGTATGACTATTACCACTACTGTTACTACTACTATTAGTAGTATTATTATGATGACTATTACCACTACCGTTACTACTACTATTAGTAGTACTATTATTATGACTATTACTACTACTGTTACTAATACTATTAGTAGTACTATTATTATGACTATTACCACGACGGTTACTAATACTATTAGTAATACTATTAGTATGACTATTACCACTACTGTTTCTACTACTATTAGTAGTAATATTATTATGACTATTACCACTACTGTTACTAATACTATCAGTAGTACTATTATTATGACTACTACTACTACTACTGTTACTAATACTGTTAGTAGTGCATGTATGTGTGCGTGTCTGTGAGTACGCGCGCGTGTGTAATTGTTCGCGCGCGTTTGTGAGTAGTGTACGCACGCGCGTCTGTGAATGGTGCGCGTGCGCGCGTCCGTTTGTATGTGCGCGCGTATGTAAGTGTGCGCAAGTGTTTGTGAGTTGTGAGTGCGCGCGCTTCTGAGTTGTCTGTCGGTGTGCGCGCGTGTCTGTGCTTGCGCGCGCGTGTGTCCATGTGTGTGTTTGTGTGTGTGTTTGTCACCGTGTGTGTGTGTGTGTATAATTGTGCGCGCGCGTCTGTGAGTTGTGTGTGTCGGTGTGAGCGCATGTATGTGCTCGCGCGTTTTTGTGTGCGAACGCATGTCCGTGTGTGTGTTTTGTGTGTGTTTGTCACCGTGCGCGCGTATGCTTGTGTGTGCGTGTGCGTGTTTCTGTGTGAGTGTGCGCGCGCGTGTCCGTGTGTGCGTGTGTCTGTGTTTGTGTGTGGGTGCGTGCGCGCGCGTGTTTGTGCGTGTGTGTGCGTTTGTGTGTCTGTGTGTGTGTCTGTGCGTGTGTATGTATGTGTGTGTGCGTGTGTGTGTCTGTGTGTGTGTATGTGTATGTGCGTGCCTGTGTGTGTGTGTGTGCCTGCGTGTGTGTGTATGTGTGTGTGTGTGTGTGTGCGTGTGTGTATGTGCGTGTGTGTGTGTGTGTGTGTGTGTGTTAGTGAACAATAGAACATGGTACATAAAACAGGTGTGTAGTATTACGGACACACATCAGGTTCAGTATCATTACACAACTACGTCAGAAGAACCCAATCAGGGTGTGAGACAGTCCCCGACATAAAGCAGCGCTGCCAGCAGGTATTAACGGGCTCCAAGCCCCCATGTATGTAAGTCGGGTCTGGCTGTCTGTAGGAGCCTCGCTAGTTGAGCTGTTTGCTTATTAGACGGATGCAAGTCTCAGTCTTAAAGAGCGACGGTGGTCGTAAAGCTGTCCGTCAAGATGGTGTATGAGGATGGTTGTGAACACAGCGCACAACTATTGATCATCTATGACGTCAACAAAGGATTATTGATGAACCCGGAACAGGTTATTAACATCGTGTGGGTTGGGGCTGGAAGAAAAACAACATATGTGTCTAAAAGAATATAATGACATGTAGGGATGAGGTGGGGAAATGAGTAGTATTAGGCTGTACATACTTGTCAACAATGTTGAGTGTTAAGTACTGAGTAATAACAGTGGAAGAGCGTGTAGTATCTGTTTTAGGAGAAGTACAATTCTAGTGTTCCCTCCCATGGACGAGGCAAGTGTGGGGCTGACAGGAGCGAAGAGGTTGTCTTCCACTAACTTCAGAGGGTTTCTTGGCAGCCTTGCAGTGAGTTATTCAGTAAAGTGGGAGAAATGCAGCCTGCTGGAAACCTTGTTCTGAGCTTCAGGGAACTGATTTGTGTTTTAATTAAACCTGCTGAAGTGGGAGTAGGAGGATATAATGAAGCATGAGTATGCTGCATCTGAGTTCAGCATCTATGCAGTGAATGCGTGAAGGCGTCATCAGGAAACTGAGATTAGGTCTTAACAGACGCAGCTAATGGCGGTGTCTGAGCCAGAGATGAGGAAGCAGAGGCTTATCTTACAGCTGCTATGGGTCATTCTGTGACTTGTTTGCTGATTCTGAAAGAAATGTGTAGTTATACTCCTGTAGTGCGTTGTGTAGCCGTGTCAAAGGGCAGTAGAGTGGACTTGGGGTGATAATGGTTTGCATTATAAAATGTCCTTTACTGAAGGGTGCTCACAAGAGTACATAGCTGCTAGCTGCAAAGCTTCAGTTTGATCACACTGACAGGCTACAAGTAGTTTGGATATATAATGTTAGCGCATTTCATGATTTTGCAGCATAGCGCCACCTAGTGGCCAATTAACAGTAAATAATGCACAGAACCTCAGGGCGTCATGACTTATTGGTGGACCAAGTTTCGTGTTAATCGAAGTTGCTGTGAACAAGATCCGCCACCTTGAACCAATAGCATAGCTGCTGCTAAAGAGCTGCATGTTGTCCCTTATACTTTAAACGCTTATAACACAAAAACCGTCGCTGATAAACATCTGAACACATTCACACGTCATGCTGGTAGTGTCACGTGTCCTGTCAAATATTTTGGAATAGTTTGATCAAATATGTTTGAAAATAAAAAATATTAGGTATATTGTACACTGTACAGGCATATATTGTACATTGGTGTGGATGCATGTTTTGACCGATTAGAATGACCTTTGACCCCCTTGATATGTTCATTCTCCAGAATGTCTGTGGCGATTTTGGTAGCAATTGAATGAATCGGTGCAGAAATATTTATGCTTTATGATTTTTCATATTTTGAAAAATATAGAGTGACAGACTTCTGAATTGACCATATGTTGCAGTGCAGCAAAGTGTTGGCATCACTTACTGGATCTGCTCACAACATCTCAGCTCTGTAGGATGTGCAGGGGATTTGGGGGACATTTTGGGGCATTTTTGAAGATTCGCAGGTGAAATTTTATTTTTTTTCATAAACCACGCCCACTTTTAAAATCATGACCAAATTGCATGTATGATCCTAGATTGTGCACCCCAAATGTCATCCAAATCCATGTTGTCAATTATGAGATATAATCTTATCCAATTTATAGCGCCCTCTACTGGACAATTGAAACGTACTTCATAAATTAGGATCTTTTGACAATACGAGACGTACATCTAAAATTTCAAGTTGATATGTCAATGAATTGATGAGTTATGGTACCGTCATGGAAAATCACCGTTTTTCAGTCAAGGTTCATTGATCTGTCAAATCAAAACCGAGCAACGGATCAAAATTCTTTCGATAACTTTTTGCCTTGAGTGACTGTAGATGATGTGTACCACGTTTCGTGTAAATCGATCGCACGGCCTAGGAGGAGTTCGAACAATTAGTTTTGGCTATTTTCGCAAATTTGCGAAATGAAATTACAGCAGAAATGGGCGTGGCCTATACCACGTGATTCAGCTATGCTCAGGGAATCGGTGC
>NC_079227.1:38188043-38283043 GCF_029633865.1 Lampris incognitus
AGGCTTTGGTATTTCTCTAGCTTCTCATGCTCTTTCTTCCTGACGTTGCCATCCCTCAGGATTGCTACATTGATCACTACTGCTGTCTTCTGTTCCTTGTCAACTACCACAATGACTGGTTGGTTAGCCAGCACCTGCTTGTCAGTCAGGAGCTTGAAGTCCCACAGGATCTTAGCTCTGCCATACTCAACCACCTTTGGCAGTGTCTCCCATTTGGACTTCGGGACTTCCAGTCCATATTCAGTACAGACATTCCTGTACACTATCTCAGCCACTTGGTTATGCCTTTCAGTGTATGCTTTCCCAGCTAGCAATTTACACCCTGCTACTAAATGCTGGACTGTCTCAGGGACATATTTGCACAGCCTGCATCTTTGGGCCTGTCTGGTGTGGTAGACCCCTGCCTCAATCGATCTGGTCCTGAGTGCTTCTTCTTGTGCTGCTATGACCAGGGTCTCTGTGCTGTCCATCAGTCCAGCTTTTTCTAGCCACTGGTAGGATTTCTCAATATCAGCTATGTTTTCTATCTGTCAATGATACATCATATGGAGGGGCTTGATCTTCCATGATTTCTCCTCTTCTTCTTCCTCCCCACGTTCTGTCTTCTGCATCTTTTCACTTATTGTACAGTCTCAGGTTGCTGGATGTCGGGTGGAATACTCCATGCATTGTGAGGGGTTTCCATGTCCTGATATCTGGCCTTTATCACCTCCTTTGGCCAGCTTTTTATTCCAGCTGGGTATCTGATGACTGGTAGGGCATACTAAGTGTTGATGGCTTGGATCTTAATCTTCCCACTGAGCTGGCTCCTCAGGACCTGCTTCACTCTTCGGAGGTATTTGACTGTAGCTCACCTCCCTACTGCCTCCTCATGGTTTCCATTTGCTTGTGGAATACAGTCAGAAATGTGAAACTGAGAATGGGTAACAATCTATTATTACTGGCTGTTGTAGTTCTCAATTGTCAAATGCTCTGGGGTTCCTGTTTAGTCCCATAGTAAGTCTGCAATTTACAGTTCCTATTTAAAAAGGCAATATGTCAATTGAACTCATAATTCAGTGTCTGAGGATATTAATGATCTTACCTGCAAAAGCATTTAAGAATTTACTCCTCATCGTCAGTCACTCGGGGTCGAGTATGACCGTCCTCCCTCTGGGTCTTTAGGTGGCTGTAGAGGCTGATCCTGGAGCCTCATAATGGGAGGATGTCTGCGTGTGACAGCTTCTTACATGGAGAGGCTGATGCACCTACAGCCACCACATGGTCCTTGGCAGGGGGTGGCCAGAGTCTAATGGCATGGAGAACCAAGACGATTGAGGACCACCCTCTGTTGCAGCCTTCATCTGCCTTCACTGCTGTTGTGACCTGGAGACATCTTCCACCAGTTCCGCTGTTGAGGTCTTTGTTGGATCATGCTAGGTTTGGAACTTGACCCTTGACCTATCGGCCTTAGGTGACCCTACCAGGAGCCAAGCTCTGGACAGCATAGCTCTTGGGATCATTGGTACGTGCAAGCTCTTCCACCATGGCAAGGTGATGATCCAGGCGAAGAGGGTTTTATTATGCTTCATAAGAACCATCATTCATGTTCAGGTCTTGCTTTCAGTTCTTTTTTGTAATAATTTTTTTATTTCAGGAGAGGCATAACTCATCATATAACTACTCTTTCGTTTACTTACTCTAGTTACGTGATTGAAAAAGTTTTTCTTATTGCTGCAATGTATTATCACATGCAGAGACTTGGTCTTTCTCTTATGCAGAGACTTTGTCTTTCTCTTGTCACGGTCTTCACTGAGAATAATTTTAAGTCCTTGGCTCATTTTAATCTACTTTATGTCTGCGAAGGTATTTTGAAGATCAAAAGACTCACGGCCAGTTAATGCCATGCTCAGTTCATATGCACACACACACGCGCCCGCATGCGCGCACACACACAATATTCATTTTTAGTCACAGTATCAGTAAAACACGACCTTCGCTCTTTTGTGTTTGTTTTGTGGTGTCTTATTTGAGTGGAAATACTGTGTATTATTACTGAAGTTAAACTTAAAAGTACCCCCTCCACTCAAAAATGTGTTTTTCTTATGTTTGTGTCACTTAAAATGTCTGGCCTCGATTATACTGACTTGTGTCTGTGCAGTGTGTTACTAGAGTGGTGTTTTCACAGTCCTGTACTGAAGGAGGCGCTGTCTGTGCTCTCCCCTAACATCTGGGATTCAAGTGTATCTGGAGCAAGCTAGACTTAATACGTCACAAATCCGAAAGCCAGTCATGTCTTATATGCAAATGCAGGGTGGGAAAAGAAACCTGAAACCTCCTGCACAGAGCGGACTTGTCAGTACAGAGAGGAGTTTGTATTAGCATAGTGAACAGCAAACATGGTAGAGTGTGCAGTTTTGGGGTGTAAACTGGACCTGGAGCTTCCTTCCACTGTCTACCAAAACATCCCACTATACTGCTGAAATGGCTGGAATTTATTTGCATACATCGGGCTCACATGCCTACAAACCTGGAGGGACTGAGAAGCCACAATGCTCAAATCAGTGTTTCCATAACCAATGCAAACGTCACTGGGTTTTCACAAGAAATTAGTTCTGAAATCTGATGCTGTGCCGACTACTGATGCTGGTACTGCGACAGTGAGCGGGAGTCAGTTTCAGAATGAGAATCAGAGTCAGAATCAGAATCATGTTTATTGGCCATGTAGGTTTGTACATACATGGAATGTGACTCCGGTTTCGTGGCTCTCTCAGTGTACTTAACATAGAATAACAACACTACAGCACAACAAACTTCACATATATACAGAAGGACTAACTTCTCATCTCATCTCATCTTCAGTCGCTTTTCTGGGGTTGGGTCGCGGTGGCAACAAGCTAAGTAGGGCACTCCAGATGCCCCTCCCCCCAGCAACGCCCTCCAGCTCCTCCTGGGGGATCCCAAGGCGTTCCCAGGCCAGATTGGACATGTAGTCCCTCCAGCGCGTTCTGGGTCTACCCCGGGGTCTCCTCCCAGTTGGCCGTGCCCAGGAGGCATCCTAATCAGATGTCCAAACCATCTCAACTGGCTCCTTTCGATGCGAAGGAGCTCCCTCCGGATGTCCGAGCGCCTCACCCTATCTCTAAGGCTGAGCCCAGACACCCTACGGAGGAAACTCATTTCAGCTGCTTGTATTCGCCATCTCACCATTTCAGTCACTACCCAAAGCTCATGACCATAGGTGACTTATACAGGTGAAATAAGAGGTGATAAGGTGCAATGTTGCAGAGAATATATCAGAGATGCCGTGACAGAGTGTACCAGTATACGTACAATGTACAGTACAGTATATACAACATGTACAGTACAGTATATACAACATGCTTGGATTTATTGACAGAGTTAAGCATTCGTTTGAATTACAGCTTGCGGGAAGAAACTGTTTTTATATCTGGTTGATTTGGGGGGCAGTGCTCTGTAGCGCCTACCAGAGGGAAGGCGTTGGAACAGGTTGTGACCAGGGTGTGATGGGTCTGCAGTAATGTTGCCTGCCTGTTTCCTGACTGGAGGTGCTTAAGTCCTAAATGGAGGGCAGGTTGGCACCTGCAGACCTAACTGTGCATTGTAGTCTGTCCCTGTCCTGTTTGGTTGTGGAACCAAACCAGACAGTGATGGATGTGCAGAGGACATACTGGATTATTGCAGTGTAGAACTGAATTAGCAGTTCCTGTGGCAGGTTGAACTTCCTGAGCTGGTGGAGAAAGTACATCCTCTGCTGGGCCTTTTTGATGACTGTGTCTATGTTTGATGCTCACCTTCGCTCCTGGGAGGTTGTGAAACCCAGAAATCTGTAGGTTTTCACCGTAGACACCATGCTGTTGAGTATGGTGAGGGGGGGGCAGTGTTGGGGGGGCTCCTCCTGAAGTCCACTGTCATCTCCACAGTTTTGAGCGTGTTCAGCTCCAGGTTGTTATGGCCGCACCAGAGGGCAGCTGATCAACCTCCTGTCTATATGCAGACTTGTCACCATCCCGGATAAGGCCAATGATGGTTGTGTCCCCGCAAACTTCAGCAGTTTAACAGATGGGTCACCTGAGGTGCAGTCATTTGTGTAGAGGGAGAAAAGTAGAGGGGAGAGCACACATCCCTGGGGAGCATCAGTGCTGATTGTCTGGGTGGTAGATGTGAGAGGGAGAGAAGGTTTTTGAATTTACAACAGCTCTTTGTTTAACCCGAAAACAAACTTTAACAATGAACAATGACATCATCAAACAGTCACTCCATACATTAACACGCACAAAAAGTTCAACTTCCATCACAGAACCAAGATCGATTCAAAGAGAGATTGATGCAAAGAGAGAGAGAGAGAGAGAGAGAGAGAGAGAGAGAGAGAGAGAGTGAGTATTAGAAGCATTACAGTTGTAATGCTTCTAATACTGCTGGTCCTGGTGCAGGTAGTAACTGCAGGACAGGTTCTCTGAACAGGAACCAACAGTTTATCTATAAATATCAGTTACACTTAAGTGCTTTGAGTTTTAATAGACAAGTAGACCACAGCTACTTCCTGGCTGTGCACATTATGAGTGGTGAAAGTTCCCTATAAGATAAGCCTCTTCCACCAGTGCAGGGTATGCAGTTTGAAAGGAGAAAATTGATGAAATAAAATCTGACTAAAGCCACGCTACTGTCTTGACACAGTTAATATTCTCTAAGAAAATCTTTATTTCAGTCAGGAAATTTAACCCTCTAATTGAGTCCTTTAACTTTTCTTTTTTTTAGACATTGCAACGTTTCTTTGGATAAACCCGAAATTATGCCGTCTTAGTGACAGATGATATGACTTCTGAGTTTTGTGCTGTCATGTTACACATTTACATGTTATTTCCATTGTGGGCTTTTTTTTGTGCATTTGCTTCTTGTTGGGTCACTTATGCGTTCCTCTTGCTTTACTTCTGTATGCTACTTGTTTTATTCCATTGCACATCCACATTTTCTTCTCTCTCTCTCTCTTTAACTCCACCACCCCGGGCTGATTCCTACTCCCTATTATTCGGGTGGAGAGAGAGAGATGGCAGGAGGAGAGAAGAGGTTGAGGTGGGGTGGTTGGCTATGAGATGGTTTGATTAGTCTTTTGCCCCTATTGGACGGCCAATTGGCATGTCAGGACCACTGCAAGCCTCCTCCAGTGTCCTCTGGCTTCGCCCTGCCCAGGCATAGTTCACCATCTTTTGGGTCCTATTGCACGCACTCATGCGCCACCTCTCCGACGGTGTGGGCGAGGTGGGCCAGTGGTGCGCCCGGCACCTGAGGGGCCAGGATCCCTCCTCAGTAGGGTAAAACTAACCTGTCTCACGACAGTCTAACCCCAGCTCACGTTCCCTATTGGTGGGTGAACAGTCCAAAGCTTGGTGAATTCTGCGTCACAATGACAGGAAGAGCCGACATCGAAGGATCAAAAAGTCATGTCGCTATGAACGCTTGGCTGCCACAAGCCAGTTATCCCTGTGGTAACTTTTCTGACACCTCCTGCTTAAAACCCAAAAAATCAGAAGGATCGTGAGGCCCCGCTTTCACGGTCTGTATTCATACTGAAAATCAAGATCAAGCGAGCTTTCGCCCTTCTGCTCCACGGGAGGTTTCTGTCCTCCCCGAGCTCACCTTAGGACACCTGCGTTACCGTTTGACAGGTGTACCGCCCCAGTCAAACTCCCCACCTGCCATTGTACCCAGAGCGGGTCGCAACCGGCGGAGGCCGGCCATTTGACGCCAGAAATGAGAGCCCGCTCGAGGCTCGTCTCCCCGCCTCACTGGGTAAGTAAAAAAATAATAAGAGTAGTGGTAGTTCACACCTCTCATGTCTCTTCACAGTAGCAAACTAGAGTCCAGCTCAACAGGGCCTTCTTTCCTCGCTGATTCTGCCATGCCCGTTCCCTTGGCTGTTGTTTCACTAGATAGTAGGTAGGGACAGTTGGAATCTCGTTGATCCATTCATGCGTGTCACTAATTAGATGACGAGGCATTTGGCTACCTTAAGAGAGTCATAGTTACTCAAGCTGTTTGCATGCACTTCATTGAATTTCTTCACTTCTATAAAATTGATTTGGGAGGTGGAAAAATTTGCACAAGGCTTTGTTTCCTTTGAGTTACCAGCAACCAAATGCTCAACTGACCTTGAATATTTGAGTGGTGCACTACGTGTGTATGGGATTCCAATGTGGAGCTGAGACAGGGCAATCATGATGCAGGCTTTGTGGCAGCCAACTGTTATATGGGCACACACCTGGGAAACCCAATCTCTAGGCTCAGTGGGATTCTGAGGGGATCATTGACAATAGTTTGCTTTTACAGATTTGGGCTGATCAGAGACTGTAAGCTTGTTAACATTTCTTGTTTGTGCGCCTGCGTTCATTTATGTAGTATGTGTGCATCTGTGTGTGTGCATGTGTTATTAATTGTCTTTTCAGTGCCTGTGTTGGTTTGCCCTATGCTGTAGAGCAGTGGTTCTCAACCTTTTTGGGGTCCTGGACCCCCTGCATATTTTTGATCTACCCTGAGGACCCCTCCACCTGATCTTGGGGGAGGGGGGTTGCAATTTGATAGAAACAGTAGAAACTGCATTTTAAATTGCATTATAGCATTTATTCACTCTTTGGGGCAAAAATAAGAGCTTTCAGTTGTAACTTAGATATAGTTAACAAAACAGAATTCTTATGCAGTAACTTTCAGATATATGTAACAAAACAGAATATGTATTCAGTAACTTTCAGATATATGTAACAAAACAGAATATGTATTCAGTAACTTTCAGATATATGTAACAAAACAGAATATGTATTCAGTAACTTTCAGATATATGTAACAACAGAATTTTTATGCAGTAACTTTTAACAATGCAAACGGGAGCGAGATCTCTTATTAAAATACAATAAATGACACTTGTGAAACAGATGTAATGAGAGAAAAAAGTCCTGTTACCCTTTATAGTTTAAGTAGATAAAGGTCTCAGTCACATTTGAGTAAAATAATCCTATTTCTATAAATGTCACAGGATCTTTTTTTTAAAGATATTTTATTTTCACGGACCCCTTGCAATTACACCACGGACCACTAGGGGTCCGCGGACCCCCGGTTGAGAAACACTGCTGTAGAGGTTGGACAGGTTGTTTGTTAGAAGGGCCTGGATTTGCCATATAAGCAAAACTTTCTCTTGGCAAGAGGCCACCCTGCCTCGCCACACTCTCTCTGACACTCGCAGAGGTTGTAGCAGGAAGAGGACCGCCCATTATACTTTTTTTTTTGCTCAAAGACATTGAGGGAGTTATAAGTAGTGTTTTAATTTACACGACAAGTCTACATGTCAACTGTTATTTCTAACTGTAGGCTTTAGCACTGTAGAAATAAAACAAAATCTGAAGCTGTATCTTGTTTTGCTATCCTTCCCAGTATGCGGTCATGCTCTGTCTGTGATGTTCTCTCTCATCGTATTGTCTGTCTGCAGCATGCAGGACGAAGGGGATGGTTCAGCTCTTAAACACACCTAGCTGACTCAGCTATAGACAGCCCTTTCTTACAAAAACTCACTGATGAACAGCCTCGTCACTTCAGAGGAGTGAGCAGCTTGGTTCATAACGTTTCAGTTAGTTATGATACGAGTAAAGTTGCTTCATAATGTCAACCTTTTAATATGCTGAGCATACCACAAAATACTAGGCATGTTTCTTGGAAATAGTAAGCTAACACGCACACCCACACACATGCTAAATCTATACTTGTGGGGCCCCCTCATTGACTACATTCATTTCCTAGCCCTTAACCCTAACCTTAACCACGCAAACTACATGGCTAACCCTAACCCTTATCCTAACCTTAACCTAGCCGTAATTCTAACCTTAACCCTAAAACCAAGTCCTAACCCTAAAATAGACCCTTTCACTTGTGGGGCCTCATAAAATGGCCCCACAAGGTAAGTGGTTTCTGGTTTTTCTATCCTAATGGGGACCAAATGACCCCATTAGGATAGAAAAACATGGTACGTACACACACACACACACACACATTCATTCATTCATTCATTCATTCATTCATTCATTCATTCATTCATTCATTCATTCATTCATTCCTAGCAACAATTTAGTACGGCCGAGTCACCTGACCTGTATGTCTTTAGACTGTGCACCCGGAGGAAACCCACGCAGACATGGGGAGAACCCGGGATGACCCCCAAGGTTGGACTACCCTGGGGCTTGAACCCAGGACCCTCTTGCTGTGAGGCGACTGCACTAACCACGGCACCAACATGCTGCCAAAATATCCTTAACCAATGACCCCAAAATCCCCAATTAATAGTCTGAAATGTGTCCCCAAAAATAGGATGAGTCAGGAACACACACACACACACACACACACACACACACACACACACACACACACACACACACACACACACACACACACACACACACACACACACACACAGACACACACACGGTGGATGAGAAGACATGGTGTGCTGGCTGTGTTCATGGAAGAACAGCGGCTGCTCTGCAGACTGGAGGCAGCAGAAACAGAAGCGGTGGGCAGGATACTGAGCTGGAGAGAGAAAAAAGGCTTAGTTTTAAAGAACAAACAAGTTTAACCACCGAACAACAACTTTACAAGGCCAGGACTGAAAATGTGTGTGGTGTGTGTGTGTTCTTGGCTCATGTGTGTGCATATGAGCAATGGGTGAGCGCTCACACGTTCACGCCTCATGTGTTATTATGCATGCGTCTTGTGTCAGATAATACATATCCTGTCAGTTAAGATTCGGTGTGTCATTTGGATCTGATGGTTCTATTGTTCCTGCCCGGGACAGAGGCTGACGGAGGAGCCCTTCTTCCTCTGCCGCCACGCTGCTCCTCTGCCTCCACGGGCCCAGTCCAGCAAACCTAATTAGTTTTTAGAGCGCCCGAGTGGGAAATCGGAGAAGGCCATGGCGGAGGAGGTTCATCTGTGTTTCCCATGTGTGTGTTCCTGTGCCGGTAGGGGAGGGAGAGAAATAGCGAGACCAAGAACAGGAGAGATTAAGACAGAAAGCGAGCGAGAGAGAGAGAGATGTTAGGCTGTGTCAGGAGGGCTCTTCAGTGAAGAAGCTCGGTGGTTATGTCATGTTATCTATGCAGGGCTGCACAACACTCCTATTAAACACATAAAGCAGTGACATGACAGTAAACCGAGCCGTGCTCCTGTTTTGTGAAGGCAGATAGAAATGAAAATTAGACAGAAATGAAGAATTACGCCCTGGGATGGCCTGGCGGCCTGTCCAGGGTGTCTCTCCGCCTGCCGCCCAATGACTGCTGGGATAGGCTCCAGCACCCCTGACACCCTGAGCAGGATAAGCGGTTTGGATGATGGGTGGAATGAAGAATTGCAGTCAGAAGTTGAGTTCATCTGCTCGACCCGACTGCGTTATGTGAAGTACATGGAAAACTGTACAAAACAGGATATGTGTGTGTGTGTGAGTGTGTGTGTGTGTGTGTGTGTGTGTATATATATATATATATATATATATATATATATACACTACCGTTCAAAAGTTTGGGATCACCCAAACAATTTTGTGTTTTCCATGAAAAGTCACACTTATTCACCACCATATGTTGTGAAATGAATAGAAAATAGAGTCAAGACATTGACAAGGTTAGAAATAATGATTTGTATTTGAAATAAGATTTTTTTTACATCAAACTTTGCTTTCGTCAAAGAATCCTCCATTTGCAGCAATTACAGCATTGCAGACCTTTGGCATTCTAGCTGTTAATTTGTTGAGGTAATCTGGAGAAATTGCACCCCACGCTTCCAGAAGCAGCTCCCACAAGTTGGATTGGTTGGATGGGCACTTCTTTGAGCAGATTGAGTTTCTGGAGCATCACATTTGTGGGGTCAATTAAACGCTCAAAATGGCCAGAAAAAGAGAACTTTCATCGGAAACTCGACAGTCTATTCTTGTTCTTAGAAATGAAGGCTATTCCATGCGAGAAATTGCTAAGAAATTGAAGATTTCCTACACCGGTGTGTACTACTCCCTTCAGAGGACAGCACAAACAGGCTCTAACCAGAGTAGAAAAAGAAGTGGGAGGCCGCGTTGCACAACTGAGCAAGAAGATAAGTACATTAGAGTCTCTAGTTTGAGAAACAGACGCCTCACAGGTCCCCAACTGGCATCTTCATTAAATAGTACCTGTTAGAGCCTGTTTGTGCTGTCCTCTGAAGGGAGTAGTACACACCGGTGTAGGAAATCTTCAATTTCTTAGCAATTTCTCGCATGGAATAGCCTTCATTTCTAAGAACAAGAATAGACTGTCGAGTTTCAGATGAAAGTTCTCTTTTTCTGGCCATTTTGAGCGTTTAATTGACCCCACAAATGTGATGCTCCAGAAACTCAATCTGCTCAAAGAAGTGCCCATCCAACCAATCCAACTTGTGGGAGCTGCTTCTGGAAGCGTGGGGTGCAATTTCTCCAGATTACCTCAACAAATTAACAGCTAGAATGCCAAAGGTCTGCAATGCTGTAATTGCTGCAAATGGAGGATTCTTTGACGAAAGCAAAGTTTGATGTAAAAAAAATCTTATTTCAAATACAAATCATTATTTCTAACCTTGTCAATGTCTTGACTCTATTTTCTATTCATTTCACAACATATGGTGGTGAATAAGTGTGACTTTTCATGGAAAACACGAAATTGTTTGGGTGATCCCAAACTTTTGAACGGTAGTGTATATATATGTAACCCATATGACATATAGGGCTGCTAAAAGTCATTGCTTTAGAGGTGTAGTGACATGCCGCTCCTTAAGGGGCGCACTATGCAACTCGCTAGGCTAGAAACTGCTACACGCAGTCGTCTTTTTTTTAATCTTCCTAGAAATTGTGCTCTTGAACCGACGACTGGATTTTATTAAACATAGCCTCCGAAAGTTGGAGTATTGACATGTTTTGATTCTAGGGTGTTATGTATAATCAGAACCTCATCTGTGAGCTTACGAGACGAAGGTGTGTGGAGTTTTAAGTACGGGGAACTCCGGTGGGTAAAGCAGGGTTTGTGTTAGCTTGTTGCTAACCACTGAAGGGGAAAGCTAACGCTGGGTCATCAGATAGCTGTTAAGATACTCTTCATAAAACCAGTCGGGGTATAAGATGTCTAATGTTTGAGTAGCCTGTACTTTGGTACGTATTGTATCATAGTTATGAGAAGGTTAATGTTTAGAACTCACTTTGGTACGTATTGTGTCATGTTGAATGTTCTAGAGGATAGCTCACACCGATAGTTAGCTAGTGCTAAGCGCTAGCTTAGTCAGTGAAGCATTGGGGGACTGTGTAGCATTAAAGATGCGTGGCGCTTATCCTGTTGACGTTAAAGCTATTCGGTTTAAGTGGTTAGCGCACTTAAATGGCTTGTGTTGAGGCTACACTGTGACTGCACTGATTTTGTGTAACAGAATTATGTATATATATATATATATGTGTGTGTGTGTGTGTGTGTGTGTGTGTGTGTGTGTGTAGTGATTAAGTAATGATATTGCAATTCATATACATGTTAATGGAAAGCATCGTGTAAGATGTTCTGAATGAAAAGAAGTTAATGAGATCTCATGTTAGAAACAGATGTAGAATGAAATACTTACTATTCTGCACTATTTGTGTAGATTGGTTTTTTTTAACTACCAGATAGAATTTGGAAGATTGTGATGGCGAGCCCAGCCCAGTGAGACTGTGGACCATCATAGAGGCGGTGGCCTACCGTAGGATCTGTCCCAGGAAACATCTGACAAGCCTGAATCATTCATCCAGACAGCAGATAAGAACCCATACACACCAGCCTATTTCCTCTACCAGGGTAGAAACAGTCATGGTTGAAGTATATTCAATACACTCAGGATCAGGAACCGAACTCTTGGACCAACACATACACTCAAGGACCAGGAACTGAACTTTTCTTTCATCTCAGACTGCTAACACTCATTGAGGGTTGTGATTTGAAAGAGGTTTTCTTTGGTTTATTATTTTATTTACTTTAAAGAGCTCTATTTTGTTTTATTTCAATTCTTTTATGTAAAAGTCAGCGTTGTGTGTATTTTGCTGTTGTGGGGCAATAAAATTGTCAACTGTTCAACTACACATCAGCTCCTCTCGTCAGTTAGTCAAGGCAAACCCCTCACCAGATGTTAGCGCCTTTATGCTACCCCTAGTTTGCACTAGAGGTGCTACATATAGATATATATATATATCTCTAAAACTTTGTTAAAAGAAACACCCAACGGTAGGGAAAGTGCCCAACAAATAAGGAGCAAAATAATCCAGTGAGTCAAGTAAATTCTTTATGAGACAGTACAAGCCTGTTTCATGCCCTAAGTAATCATTAGCTGTCAATCTGACAGCTCATTATTGTGCTGGGGCAGTTACTACAAGCCATTTGGTCCTTGTATAACCAAAGTGAGAGCTGTGTACTCATTCTCGGCACAAAGTCAAACACGTTTTCAGTGGGTGTTGGACTCCACCAAGGTTGTCCCTTGTCTCCGATTCTGTTTGTGATATTCATGGACAGAATCTCAAGGTACAGCCAAGGTGAGGAGTGTGTCTGTTTTGGGAACCTCAGAATTGCATCTCTGCTCTTCACAGATGATGTGGTTTTGTTGGCTTCATCAGAACGCGACCTCCGGCGCACACTGGGGCAGTTTGCAGCTGAGTGTGAAATGGCTGGGATGAGAGTCAGTACCTCCAAGTCTGAGGCCATGGTTCTCTACCGGAAAATGGTGGATTGCTCCCTCCCGGTTGGGGATGAGTTGTTGCCTCAAGTGAAGGAGTTCAAGTACCTCGGGGTCTTGTTCACGAGTGAGGGTAGGATGGAGCGGGACATTGACAGGCGGATTGGTGCAGCATCAGCAGTAATGTGGATGTTGTAGCGGACTGTTGTGGTGAAGAGGGAGCTGAGCCGGAAGGCAAAGCTCTCAGTTTACCAGTCAATCTTCGTTCCAACCCTCACCTATGGTCATGAGCTTTGGGTAGTGACCGAAAGGGTGAGATCGTGGATTCAAGTAGCTGAAATGAGTTCCCTCCATAGGGTGTCCGGGCTCAGCCTTAGAGATAGGGTGGGGAGCTCGGACATCCAGAGGGAGCTCGGAGTAGAGCCGCTGCTTCTTCACATCGAAAGGAGCCAGTTGAGGTGGTTTAGGCATCTGATTAGGATGCCTCCTGGGCACCTTCCTTTTGAGGTTTTCCAGGCATGTCCGACTGGAAGGAGACCCCGGGGTAGACCCAGAACTCACTGGAGGGACTACATGTCCGGTCTGGCCTGGAAATGCCTTGGGGTCCCCAAGAGGAGCTGGAGGGCATTGTTGGGGGGAGGGACATCTGGAGTGCCCTACTTAGCTTGCTGCCACCACGACCTGACCCCGGAGAACAGCAAGTCAGGAAGACGGATGGGGTTACATTGAGTCATGACAACATCACAGAGCTATCGGAGCAAAACGAGAGAAGAAAACAAGAGGCAGAGACAGAGGTATCAGTTATCAAAAACCTTTGTTGTCAGTTACACATTGTGTAGTTTGTGACATGTACAGACAATGGGTTGTTGTTTAGATCAGTGTATGTGTAGCATGTGTGCCTCTCAGCTGGGCTGTAAAGTGGAAAAACAAATCCTCAGCTGTACATGGTAAGAGTCACCATGGATTTTTCCACCTTCTCACACTCATTGCCCCTGTTTTCATATTCGGATACGTCATAATAGCATCTGTGTCTATCCGGCTAAGTTCATCCATGGTCAGAGCCTTCTTGTTGGTTCACATTACATTCTTGGCCTTGTTGACATGAAGGGATAGCTGGGCTGCTGAGGCTGCGGTGTGATCACATTGTGTGAAGTACTCAGAAGGGAGCAAACTATTACGTTCGTAAGATTGAATAGGGAATATAAATGACCAAGAAACCTTTTTTGGTCTAATATTTGCTGCTGTATTGACAGGAACAGTGGCTAGTATTTTGTTTGTTTGCTTTCTTTCAAACATGCCAGTTTGATGGATGTGGAAAGACTGATGTTAGGAAGACAAGGACACAACGTGGACTGCAACATGCAGATGAAGTACTGTATTGTATCTGAGTGCAGCATGCAGTAGAAGTATTGTATTTTATCTGACTGCAACATGCAGTAGAAGTACTGTATTGTATCTGAGTGCAACATGCAGTAGAAGTACTGCATGTTGCAATCAGAACTGTACTCCTGAGTGAAGCATTATGTAGACCACAATGAAGATCAGTTTAAGGCAGTTTTAACCTCAAATGGTAAACAGTAAAAAGAGCCAAAACCCCAAAATAAATCTCTGTTGTACCTTAAGCACCAACTAAAGAAAAATTCCCTAAAAGAAAGGTTGATTCCTTGGAGGAAGGGAGCTGTGTACACGAGCATAAACAATACCGTCCATTAACCTGTCAGCGTAATGCCTTACTAAAACAGTTTGGAATAACTTTTACATGGATGATATATACAAATACTTTTGACTTGTGATAGAAAAAAAGCTTTCTTAACCCACTGGCAATGAAAATGCAGATGGATTCAATTACAATAAAAAAATGTTTTTCAAAATATAAACAAGCTTTTGTTAGTCATGATACTACAATTATACATGTACAATTTTTGTACATGTACCAAAACATACTGGGTGATGATAAATGATATAAACATGTGTTATGCTTTAAGTGTTGACACCTCCCTGATTGATGGTGGATGGGATTAGTCACGTTGCTGTTTGGATGGCATGCAGGCCTCTAAAGTCTTCTTTTGAGTCCATCCCCCTCGGCCCATCCAGCAGTATTTGCAGTTTTCTTTCTTGGGGTTCATCTCGAGTTATTGGGGATGCTGAATACATCATACTGATCACGTTGACATGATCCACATTCAATTTGTCTGTCACCGAAAGCCACTCTAAACAACTTCTCCTGCATCGCCAGCTTGCCGTGGTGGAGAAGCTTGTGTGCATGATCTCTCAGCGATGTGGAGAGGAGATACTTACAGACAGAAAAGGAAGTGCGGGCTATTGCGTGGAGCTGTGAGCGTTTCCACCTGTACATCTACGGTCATCCTTTAACTCTTGTGACCCATCACATCCATCCATCCATCCATTATCCAAACCACTTATCCTGCTCTCAGGGTCACGGGGATGCTGGAGCCTATCCCAGCAGTCATTGGGCAGCAGGTGGGAAGACACCCTGGACAGGCCACTAGGCCATCACACTGCTGACACACACCCACACATTCACACCTAGGGACAATTTAGTACAGCCGATTCACCTGACCTACATGTCTTTGGACCGTGGGAGGAAACTGGAGCATCCGGAGGAAACCCATGCAGACACGGGGAGAACATGCAAACTCCACACAGAGGACGACATGGGACGACCCCCAAAGTTGGACTACCCCGGGGCTCGAACGCAGGACCTTCTTGCTGTGAGGCGACCACGCTAACCACTGTGCCACCGTGGCGCCCTGACAAATCATAAAGCACTGGAAATCATATGGAACAATTCCAGGTCAAACCCACTGCCAGGATTGAGAGATGGGGACTGAGGCTTCAGCCCTACAACTTCCAAGTGGAATATGGAAAGGGAGCCGGAAATCTAGTTGACTACATGTCGCGTCACCCCATCCAATCTCAGACAGGTGACAGCACACGAGCAGCAAAAGCAGCAGAGGAGTGTGTGAACTTCATCGTGAGTGGTGCCACACCTAAAGCCCTGACACTTCCTGAGATCAAGGCAGAGACACTTAAAGATCCCATCCTCATCGCCAATGTAATGCTTCTGTTTTGTACTTATGCACCAGACAGACGACTTCTTACTCAACAACAAGGTGCTTTATTGTCCTGGTTTGCTCTGGCTCGTGAATGACTTGACTGCCTGCCCTTATTCTCTACGTCCACCGGGTAGCGTAGTTTGATTGTGAACAATGCTGTCTATGCTGCGAACATCACACCAATGATCCCAAGAGCGATGCCGTTCGGAGCTTGGCTCCTGGTAGAGTCACCCAAGGCGGATGGGTCAACGGGGAGGTTCCAGACGATGCGCCATCCAACAAAGACCTCAGCGGCAGAACTGGAGGAAGATGTCTCCAGGTCACAACAGCAGTGATGGCAGATGAAGGCTGCAACAGAGGGTAGTCCCCAATTTTCTTGGTTGGACGCCATTGGATGCCATTGGACTGGCGAAACCCTGCCAAGGACCGTGTGCTGGCTGCAGGTGCATTAGCCACTCCACATAAAAAGCTGTCACGCACAGGCGTCCTCCCATTATGCGGCTCCAGGATCGGCCTCTACGCCCACCTGAGGACCCAGAAAGACCCAGAGGGTGGACAGTCATATTTGACCCCGAGTGACTGCTGATGATGATGATTCTAAATAAATGTCTGGACACTAAAGTTTCTGTGACACACTGTAGGCCTACTGTTCGATATAGAGACAACACATCCATCTGCTTCTTCAAGCGTGGCCAGAATGAGGCTATTTCACAGTATTGCTTGGACTTTTATTCAAATTCTCTTACAACCCTTTAAATCATTGAACATTTACCAACTGGAATCTCAGTGCATCACTGTTGCTATTGTGAAAGGAGAGGGGGGTATTTCTATAACTAGCAAAAGCTTCATGTTGGCACTGTCACCCCCATTTGAAAACTGACATGGACTCTTACAACATACCTGACTGCGAAACTCAGCTGTGTTATGCATAGAAAGATTGCAAGAAATCGAGCTCTCCTTTTTACAAAACACTTAATGTTTAACTCACTGCAGCCTCTTTATTTTAGAGATGCTAAGAGATGAAATTTCAGAGAGGATATGTAATGTTTTTAAGCAAGTAGCATAGTTATTCATTTATTATTAAACAGGACGTCTGGTACACTGTTTTACTGCTTATGGTCTTTTGCATCAGGCATACTGTGGTCTGGTCAAAGTAAATTACTATTCGATTATATTCGATTTGATTCGATTCGAGTCTGCTAGTTTACTTTTCATACCATAGTTAAATTACAAAGTATGTAACTTTAAATGTTTTGTTGCACCCCAGAAACCACACAATTATTCAAGGCAGCCATTTTGACGGTTTTGGATTTTCAAAGTTTAATAACTTTGTTAAAAAAAAAACAAGAAACGGACCTGCCGCTCCCCGAATGCTCCTAAAATTGTATATATTTCCATTAAAATGGGTTTTAGATCAATTGCACAAAAGCTAAGATGAGATCCACCTAAAACAAGCATGAGCGGTCCAAAAGACGGTTCGTGATTTGCGCGTGACCATGCGCATCATGTCAGTATTTATGACGTGTGATGGTGGCGTCATGTCAGTATTTATGACGTGTGATGGTGGCGTCATGTCAGTATTTATGACGTGTGATGGTGGCGTCATGTCAGTATCTATGACGTGTGATGGTGGCGTCATGTCAGTATTTATGACGTGTGATGGTGGCGTCATGTCAGTATTTATGAGGTGTGATGTTGGCGTCATGTCAGTATTTATGACGTGTGATGGTGGCGTCATGTCAGTATTTATGACGTGTGATGGTGGCGTCATGTCAGTATTTATGACGTGTGATGGTGGCGTCATGTCAGTATTTATGACGTGTGATGGTGGCGTCATGTCAGTATTTATGACGTGTGATGGTGGCGTCATTTCCTTCGTGAAGTTCGTTCCTCTGTGCTAGAAACACACCAGCGCCCTCCAGTGTAGAGAAATAGTCTAAACTTGATTTGTGATGATGTCCAACATGTCTGGTTACAGACGCACCACGACCACCACCGAGGTGTTGCAGTATTTACAGGCGTTGGACAGCGGCCATTTTAAATTGTTTGAAAAATAGTAGTAAAGTTGTTAAAGTGTTAATGTTGGTGTCAGTTAGCTTCATAACAGACATGCTAACATATGTAATGCTTTAACATCTCAACTG
This sequence comes from Lampris incognitus, assembly GCF_029633865.1. NCBI lineage: Eukaryota > Metazoa > Chordata > Actinopteri > Lampriformes > Lampridae > Lampris > Lampris incognitus. Next base: position 38,205,988 of record NC_079227.1, read on the forward strand.
GGTATTTATCTTGACACAATATAGAGTTTAAAAACCAGCGGTCATTTTGACCGTCCATGGTCGTTTTAGGTAGGAGTGAAATCCCGGTCGTAGGTGCAATGTGTTGTATTTTGGCAATCCCAAAGCACAATATGTCTGGATAACATCAGCAGGGGTCGCTGAATTGTACTGAGTGAACTGAAACAACTCACCGCGTTTTGGGTGTTGCTGGATTTCCCACCCGAAAGACCTCTCCTGCACTCACAGTCATCAGCAAACTATGCAATGACTAAAACAAGCAATATCTTCTCACTAGTAGCTACTGGGTCCGTGCCACCCAGTTTTCCCTGTGTCTCCCAGTAGTCCTACTTGATGTGGGCGTGGCATCCCATCCTGTCCTCCCCTGCCCATCCACACCTGTCTTCCATCAAGCTCATCCACCCTGCAATTGTTACTACCCCGGCTCTTCATCACCAGATCGCTGCTGCCTCATCTACAGCTGGTGGGGAAACGCTTCAGGCCTCTCTAGTTATTTAGAGGTCATTCCTCGTGCTTCGTTACCCGGTTTTCTCGTGTTATCCTGCGCTAATCAACTTCTCCTCTCCCGTGCCCAGGATCATCTCCCCCCTGCTTATCTCCTTTCCTTCACCAGCCACCTCCCCTCTTATTTTGCCACCATTCTCCGCTTCCTTTTTTTTTGGGGGGGGCGGGATTTTGGGGGGATTTTACCCTTTTTTTCTCCCCAGTTGTACTTGGCCCATTACGTCACTCTTCCGAGCCGTCCCGGTCTCTGCTCCACCCCGTCTGCTGATCCCGGGAGGGCTGCAGACTACCACATGCCTCCTCCCATACATGTGGAGTCACCAGCTGCTTCTTTCCACCTGACAGTGAGGAGTTGCACCAGGGGGACGTAGTGCTTGGGAGGGTCACGCTATTCCCCCTGGTTCCCCGACCGACCACAGGAGGCGCTAGTGCAGTGACCGAGGCACATGCCCACATCCGGCTACCCACCCGCAGACACGGCCAACATTGTGTCTGTAGGGACGCCCGACCAAGCTGGAGGTAACACAGGGATTCGAACCGGCGAGCCCCGTGTTGGTAGGCAACAGAGCAGATCTCCATGCCACCCGGAGGCCCCACCCTCTTCCTTTTGTTGACAAAGCCATTCATCCATTTATCACTGCATCTCCCACTGCATCTGGATGATACTGGTGTTTTTCTCTGCAAGCCTGGCTCATGTGGCTGTTAATGGACCGGACTGCCTGCTGGGGCCGGTTGTGTCTTTATTTGTGATGCTGCATACATATATTGCAGAATGTCACATGATCATGTGCAGCTGCGCGGGTAACACAATTCAATCTACTCCAGAGGAACATTGCACTTCATAACCATATTAAACTTTTACAAACAAACATTCCAACATTTTTGCTTTGTTGTTTTATTCTTTTTAGTTCTCTGGTCTGTGTTTTGCACTGCTATTTCTGGCGTTCTTATCTCCGAGATATATTTAGTTTTTCCTTTGGTGTTATTTTAATGCAGTTGTGTTCTGCTTTTTCTATTTCAGTTTCTATCTCAGTTTCTATTTCTACTTCAGTTTTCCCTCTTCCATTCCAGTCTGTTGCTCAGTGTGGTTATCTGCTCAGCTTGACTGTGTGTTGGTGTGGAAAGCGTGACCCCAGACAAATCCCAGAAAAATCCTACACAAACCCTACAAAAACCCAGCACAAACCCCAGACCAACCAGCGTTTTCACTGCCTCCTAATTAACTCAGGTTCAAACAACATGCCCAGCTTTATTTAGTAATGGAGAGCTCGCTGTTAAAATGCAAAAACAAAATTCCCTTCCCCAAACAGCCACAGCCAAAACTTCTGTTCAACACAGTTCAACACAACAAGACCTTATTTGACTTTATTTTGTTTGGCTCCTTCATCTCATGGATCTTAAGTGACTCTTCCACTCCTCTTCTATTTTGGAATTTCCTTTTTCCATTTGTTTCTCAGATCTTGTCTTTTATTTTAGGCCGTTTGCTCAGTTCCAACCAGTGGCAGCTGGTGCGAAAAATTGGGGGCGGGGGGGCCCAATTTAGCTACCGTGTAACATCCCGTTAAGCTCAAAAAAAAAAAGAGGTTATAAATGTGGGTTTTCATGATTTTTCCCAAAGACGAACTCTTAGCTGAGAGATGGGTAAGGCCTGTCTGACGATTGGAAGGAACCAGATTCACCGGCGTTCTGTCACATTGCTTCACTGCCGATCAGACCAGCTGGCACCACATTAACCTTTATGCCTACAGATGAAGATTTTGTAAAGGCTTCCCATCCTGCGGTAGCTCCCAAACCTCACACACCCCCTTTAAATGGGCAAAAACTGATTACACCTAGGATGTTCTGGCTTCTTCTCCTGGGTCTCCACCTTGCCTTGGTGGAGAAGCTTGCGTGTACCAATGATCCCAAGAGCTATGCCATCCGGAGCCTGACTCCTGGCAGGGTCACCCAAGGTGGACAGGTCAAGGGGGAGGTTCTAGACAAAGCGCATCCACCAAAACCTCAACAACGGAAGTGGTGGAAGATGTCTGCAGGTCACAACGGATGAAGGCTGCAACAGAAGGTGGTCCTGGTCCCCAATCGCGTTGGTTCTCCATGCCATTGGGCTCTGGCCACCCCCTGCCAAGGACCGTGTGGTGGCTGCAGGTGCATCAGTCACGCCACGTAAAAAGCTGTCACGCACAGGCATTCTCCCATTATACGGCTCCAGGATCGACCTCTACACCCACCTGAAGCCCCAGAGGGACCCAGAAGGAGAACAGTCATACTCGACCCCGAATGACTGCCGATGACGATGATGATAATGATGATGATGATCTGGCTGCTACATATATCCTTACACGTAAATAATTCCATAGCATTCACTATCATGTAAACTAAACATCCATGATTCAGTGCTTCACTATTTTACCTTGAATCTGATTTACTCATGAGGTGTATGGCCTTGGTAGAACATAACAGCAGTGCTATAAAACACCAACATCTCGACAAACAAAGGCTTCACATAGGACCTGTAATTGCCACTGCTTTATGACATGGGTCTTTACTGGTTTTCTACTTGTTAGTAAGTGAGAAGTGACTTTGTGTATCATATGGCATATATTTAACATGATAGGCCTGGCGGCCTGTCCAGGGTGTCTCCCCGTCTGCCGCCCAATGACTGCTGGGATAGGCTCCAGCACCCCCGCGACTGTGAGAGTAGGATACGCGGTTTGGATAATGGATGAATATAAAATTAGTGCATGAACACAGTCTGTCATTTTGAGGTAGCATTGTGCAATAAATCAAATCTATATCACATTTGACCTCTGTTTATGTTTTTTCTATTCATTCATGATTAGAACTAGTTCAGATTACACTCTACCTTAGAAGTCCTTGAAGCTTGGCTGTAAACTGTATTTCATCGTTGGCGGTACTTGTTTTTCAATTTTATAACACCAGGGTTCCATCATCACTTTGCTGGACTAATTGGACCTGTTGTCTTGGTATGAGTAGTTTACACCATCCTCCAAACAGTTACTACCACCCTGGCAATGAAAAGCATTATGTGTAGTCACTCAAAATCATAATTTTTATGATGATGATGATGATGATGATGATGTGGCTCATCCGTCCTCATTGTGATACAAAATACACCATCCAGTATAAAATACTGCCAGATGTTGTGTTTAGGATAACATGATAATTAGGATAGGATCATTTGGATAATTATAAACAAAGTAGATGATGGTTATGTGGCACTACCAATTACACTCCTAGAACAAACTAAATTATCACAATTATCACTAAATAAACACAGTTATATCTAAATTATCACCTTACTCTTCCCTCACTGCCAGCTGCTTCCAGCTTCCACCTTCGTGAGATTCGGATTCGTGAGATTGATAACTGCTGTTTATTCTCCTGCTCTCTCTTTTCTGTATTCTGCCCTAACCTCTTCATTTGTCTTACAATTTAGCTTCACTTAATGCTAAATTCTCTAGTTTTCTTTCTCAAACTCTCAATCTCTTTCTGGGCAGCACGGTGGCCCAGTGGTTTGCACTGTTCCTCACAGCAAGAAGGTCCTGGGTTCGAACCCCAGGCGGTCTTAGGTCCTTTCTGTGTGGAGTTTGCATGTTCTCCATGTGTCTTTCTGTGTGGAATTTGCACTGTTCCTCACAGCAAGAAGGTCCTGGGTTTGAACCCCAGGCGGTCTTGGGTCCTTTCTGTGTGGAGTTTGCATGTTCTCCACGTGTCTTTCTGTGTGGAGTTTGCACTGTTCCTCACAGCAAGAAGGTCCTGGGTTCGAACCCCAGGCGGTCTTAGGTCCTTTCTGTGTGGAGTTTGCATGTTCTCCACGTGTCTGCCTGGGTGTTCTCCCACCATCAAAAAGACATGCATGTTAGGGTTAGTATTCCTGTCTGTGCCCCTGAGCAAAGCAGTGGAATGAAAAACTGGAGTTGGTCCCCAGGTGCTGCAGCTGCCCACTGCTCCTATATAACAGGATGGGTTACATGAAGAAGACAATTTTGTTGTAAGAATGACAAAAGAAAGTGGCTTTCTTTCTTTCTTCTTTCTTTTCTTCAAACGACTTTTTGTTTAGTAGGCAGCCTCTCGTTCCTAGCTTGTTTCTAGCTTATCGCTTAGCCTAGCTTAGCAGTTAGCTCTATTGCATTTGCAGCCAAAGCAGCCTGTCAGAGTTGGGAGCAGCTTCTTTTTATTAGGTAGATCTTGTAGCTTGAGCGCTAAATATTAACATATTCTTCCATAGTTCCCATTCAGCCTACTAAGGTGCTGTGCAGAGGTCTTATAAGTGGCAGGAAGAACGCTGGTTTGATCTCGTCCTGTTTATCCTCTACCTACTTTCTGTCAATGGCGGAGACGCTGCACCACTAGTGTCAGGATGCTCCTGCTGTTTGCGTCTTTCTTGCTTCTTTTTCTCTTTTATTTTCTCTCCCTCCTTCAGAGTTCCATCTCTTTCCTGATCCTTATCTATCTTTTCCCCAGACAACCTCCATTCTCCCCTTTTGTCTCCTTCACCTGTTTCTTTCTCTTTATTCTCCTCCGAATGTAATTATTTCTCCCACTTGTTGGCAAAAAATAATAACAAGAGCAGTTAGGGCCGTATACTGGCGAGAATATGACGATATGATACATATCACGATACAGTGGGTACGATTCAATATATCGTGATATACTGTGATACTGTAGGAAAGGTGATATATTGTGATGCTGTAAGAAAGGTGATATAATGTGGTACTGTAAGAAAGGTGATATACTGTGGTACTGTGAGAGAGGTGATATATTGTGATACTGTAAGAAAGGTGATATATTGTGGTACTGTAAGAAAGGTGATATATTGTGATACTGTAAGAAAGGTGATATATTGTGATGTCATAGGCCTGTGTTCTTTGTGCTTATGCTACTTCCTGTCTCAGTTTACGTTGTTGTGTTGGAGTGGAAGAGTCAAATGGCTGAAGATAGATTACAACACTGTTGTCTAGCGGTCGTGGGGTTACACACAACACAAAATGATGGTCACCAACCTTTACATGAAAATGATTAAAAATCCATATAGAGGTTTTGAGAATCGATACAGTATCACAAAAGATAATATCGTGATACTTGAGTGTATCGATATTTTCTTACACCCCTAATAGCGATGGAAAAATAAAAAAAGGCAGCTATTATATTTTGAGGTTGCTGGTCAAAATTTGATTTCCTTTCTCTACAAATGAACCTCTTTCATATACATTTCCCTCTACACTATTTATTTGCTGCACGCGTCGCTAGTGTAATGCCACTTAAGTTACCCCTTTCACACTGGCCAAAAAAACCCCGCTAACATCCGCCTTTCTACATTGACCCAAGGCTGACATTAGCGGGAATTTTGCGGGGTTTTTGGCCAGTGTGAAATGAGGAGGGAGTAGTCATTTAATTCCTAGGTAAGCTGTTTTCACTGGGTTTGAGTGGGTTATATTTAATCTCTTGTTTGTAAATGTGTGCCCTACATCTATCTGTACAGGCTTTATACCTATCCACACAATCTCTCTCTCTCCCCCTCTCTCTCTCTCTCCCCCTCTCTCTCTCCCTCTCTCTCCCTCTCTCTCTCTCTCCCTCTCTCTCCCTCTCCCCCTCTCTCTCTCCCTCTCTCTCCTTCTCTCTCCCTCTCTCTCTCTCCCTCTCCCTCTCTCTCTCCCTCTCTCTCTCTCTCTCTCTCTCTCTCTCTCTCCCTCTCTCTCTCTCTCTCTCTCTCTCTCTCTCTCTCCCTCTCTCTCTCTCTCCCTCTCTCTCGCTCTCTCTCTCTCTCTCTCTCTCTCTCTCTCTCTCTCTCTCTCTCTCTCTCTCTCTCTCTCTCTCTCTCTCTGTCCTTGTCTGTCTATCTGACTGACCATTTTTTGTCTGTATCTGGCTCTGTGCTCTGTGTGTGTGTGTGTGTGTGTTGATCTTTAGGTCATAATGAAAGTGGAACCACCATATTAAAGCTTTCATGAAGGTAATTAAACCAGCAGGACAAGGACGAGAACAGTGTGTGCTTAGCTGGGAGGAGGATGGCTGGCTTGCAGCTTCGCTGATGTGGTGATGCCGCATAGGCTAGCCTAATTTGTATCTCTGTGCCCTAATTTGCATAAATGCATTTTGCATTACAGCTTTCAATTTCCTTTTATGAGCTGTTCTGAGGATTCAGTTGTTTGTGTCGGTTTCTGGATCCATTTCTGATCTTTTGATTTGTTGTGCAGGTCAGAGTTTGACCTGTTGCTTGTGCCAAAGGTGAGAACTCAAATGAGAACTGAGATTTACATTGTATGTTAAGTAAATCAATGACTATGATACAATCACGACCTAGAAAATGTCTAATGATGTTACATTTTATCTATCTATCTATATATATATATATATATATATATATATATATATATATATATATATATATATATATATATATATAGGAAAAGCTCTTTGGAGCGTGCACGGCACGCACAGTGGCAGTTTCTCCCGGAGGCCGAGGGAAGCCAGCCTTCCCCTGTATTTTCAGGGTGTAGTTGTCATTTTAATAAAAACACTTGGTTAACAGTTTCGGTAATTCTTCTGTGCTGTTGTTGCCGTCTCTTCGTCTCATCTCATGGAGTATTTTACAATGAGTGAAACAGCGCCCCTCTACATGTTAACGTGTGGTGAATGGTAGACAATGTGTGTGGTGAAACACGGTATTGCATGCCTACTGTAGACGTAGTCACGTTAGCGCGAAAAGGGGGGCTGCAGCGCCATCTAGTGGTAGATGCAGCCCCCCCCCAGTAGTGGCAGGTGGCTGTGTAGCATGACTCAACAGTATGCCCAACTTTTCCTAGCGTACAAATGCAAAAGAACAAACAAACAAAGCATGCCTTGATTTTAAGCAGTGGGCTGGGCTGCGTGGAGTGTACATTCTTACTAATAGAGTGAGTAAACACTCCAGTCCACATCTGCTACACACGCACCTTACAAACAAAACAATGACGCCATACTGTAGCACCCGGGGGAGGAGGTCGCTCACACTGTCGGCAGTTCTGCACCGGGGGAGCGCAATGGCTGATGGGACTGTTAATGTTAGATTTAACATTGTGTTTTAATGATGGAGTGTTCGTGTTGTGGTTATTCTTCTGTTGTTGTTTTGGGGGTTCGACTCAGACTAAGTAGGAGACCGTTTACTGACTAACTGACTGTGGGACCGTGACTTGGGCGGATGTGGCCACTTGGGACATGGTGGTGGTGGTGGGGGGGGATCTTAACGTTGTTGTCAGTTCTGGTCCGTTCTGGCCGGTGTGAATAAAAGAGCCCTCCGGGGGTCATGCGGTGTATGGGGGCCGGGAGTTGAGATTCAAAAGAGATCTGTGCCTCTCGACTCGTTCTTCCACACCAGCTTGCCACGATATTGTAACAATCATGGGTGAGTAGACTCGCTAGCCCTTGGCTAACGGGCCGGACCCTTTAGTCGACTGGTTAACGTTGTGTCGCCCGTGGTGCGGGAGATCCGGGTTCGCTTCCTGGATGCGGCGGCGGTTCCTGGGCTGCCCCCCGAATTCGCTACGACACATTTCGTTTCAGTTGGGCAGCCCCCCTACTTAAAACATCTGCCCGCGTGCCCGCGTGGTCATGTCCCATCTGCGAGGAGGCCAGGCCGCAGTTGGCTTCCCTTGCTGAGAGAAAATAGAAGGATTAACCTATCGGATGAGGCTACCGTCATGCCCCTGCCAAACTGCTGTTAGTCAAAACGGATCGGAGCTATGCCAAGGGAAGCCCCCCGCCCCCCGGCCTCACACCAGTCAGGTCATATAGCCTGTTATTAACGCCCCTGTTATTAACGCCCCTGACACGGAAGAAGCGGGTGGGTTAACCCTTAGCTGTTTTGTGTTGCTATCAGCGTTAACAAGCGGTAGTGTGCCGTTATGGAGGGCAGACATGTGAAGGTTTTAGTAAAACACCAACTTTACCAAACTCCCACTGCAGCAGTGATTTAAAACGAAGACTGGCGGCGGTCCAGTGCCAGAACTAGAGCTGTGTCCAGAGAGGAAAGGAGGGATTCGGCCTTTCAGCAGAGAAAATACACGATGTCCGCGTGGAGGGGCTAGCTGCTAGCACCAAACTTCAGCACCTCTTCTTTCTGGCCGTCATGACAATGGCCTTCCTCTTCAGATACGCTGAGTGAAACACACACCCTCCTCTTCTTTCTCTGGAGTTACTGTTGACAGAGCTGCCCATGTAGCCGTGTGTGCAGTGTTTGATGTGTCGTGTGTTGTGTTATGCTGCTTAGAGGCGTTGTGTCTTGCTAGACAGGATTCAGCTGCACGTGTCGGTCTGAAGTAGTTGTTTTATTGCGGTCGGTTGGACACAGAAGTAAGCAGCACGGACAGCAGCCATAGCACCAGGTCACCTGTTCAGAGGAGATGCTGATTGTCACAGCCTCTGCAGGTCTGGTACCTGGTTGTTAGTCTTTTGGGTCATGTTGTATCATCAACATTTGGCCTAGTTTAAAACAATGCGTATGGAAGATATGGGCGGCATGGTGGTGCAGTGGTTAGCATGGTCTCCTCACAGCAAGAAGGTCCTGGGTTCGAGCCCCAGGGTAGTCCAACCTTGGGGGTCGTCCCGGGTCGTCCTCTGTGTGGAGTTTGCATGTTCTCCCTGTGTCTACGTGGGTTTCCTCCGGGTGCTCCGGTTTCCTCCCACAGTCCAAACACATGTAGGTCAGGTGACTCACCCCTACTAAATTGTCCCTAGGTGTGTGTGTGTGTGTGTGTGTGTGTGTGTGTGTGTGTGTGTGTGTGTGTGTGTCAGCGTCAGCCCTGTGATGGTCTGGTGGCCTGTCCAGGGTGTCTCCCCGCCTGCCGCCCAGTGACTGCTGGGATAGGCTCCAGCATCCCTGCGACCCTGAGAGCAGGATAAGCGGTTGGGATAATGGATGGATGTATGGATGCTACTTGTGTATGTGGAGCACATACAACGGGGGGGGGGGTTAAGTCATGTGTCTGATACATGTGGCCTACTGGCACTTTATGATGTGAACGTAAAACTGGAATTGCCATCTGAGTGAGTTTGTGAATGGATGCTTCTTATCGTCATTATCCGATCTGCACTGTGCATGTGAGGAACTGGGCAGTACTGTATAGCCTGTGTTTTGTACAGCAAGCCGCTAGATACTAGTGTGTGCAAGTCCTACATCTGTATGATACAATTTTGTGTAAAATTATACCTACTACTACTTCTACTACTACTACTTCTACTACTACTTTCAGCTGCTCCCATTAGGGGGCGCCACAGCGGATCATCCGTTTCCATCTCTTCCTGTCTTCTGCATCTTCCTCTGTCACACCAGCCACCTGCATGTCCTCCCTCTCCACTTCCGTAAACCTCCTCTTCAGCCTTCCTCTCCTCTTCCCTGGCAGCTCCATATTCAGCATCCTTCTCCCATTATACTCTTCCTGACGTAACCCTCCATGCAAGTCCATGAATACCGGGATGGTATCCAGCTCTTTACCTCTCTCTGTAAATCTCTCCTGCACCCCTCTCTCTGTAAATCTCTCCTGCATCCCCCTCTCTGTAAATCTCTCCTGCATCCCCCTCTCTGTAAATCTCTCCTGCATCCCCCTCTCTGTAAATCTCTCCTGCATCCCCCTCTCTGTAAATCTCTCCCGCACCCCTCTCTCTGTAAATCTCTCCTGCATCCCCCTCTCTGTAAATCTCTCCCGCATCCCTCTCTCTGTAAATCTCTCCCGCATCCCCCTCTCTGTAAATCTCTCCCGCATCCCCCTCTCTGTAAATCTCTCCTGCATCCCTCTCTCTGTAAATCTCTCCCGCATCCCTCTCTCTGTAAATCTCTCCCGCATCCCTCTCTCTGTAAATCTCTCCTGCATCCCTCTCTCTGTAAATCTCTCCTGCATCCCTCTCTCTGTAAATCTCTCCCGCATCCCTCTCTCTGTAAATCTCTCCCGCATCCCTCTCTCTGTAAATCTCTCCTGCATCCCTCTCTCTGTCAATCTCTCCTGCATCCCTCTCTCTGTAAATCTCTCCTGCATCCCTCTCTCTGTCAATCTCTCCAGCATCCCTCTCTCTGTAAATCTCTCCTGCATCCCTCTCTCTGTAAATCTCTCCTGCACCCCTCTCTGTAAATCTCTCCTGCATCCCTCTCTCTGTCAATCTCTCCAGCATCTGTCTCTCTGTCAATCTCTCCAGCATTCGTCTCTCTGTAAATCTCTCCAGCATTCGTCTCTCTGTAAATCTCTCCTGCATCCCTCTCTCTGTAAATCTCTCCCGCATTTGTCTCTCTGTCAATCTCTCCAGCATCTGTCTCTCTGTCAATCTCTCCAGCATTCGTCTCTCTGTAAATCTCTCCAGCATTCGTCTCTCTGTAAATCTCTCCCGCATCCCTCTCTCTGTAAATCTCTCCCGCATCCCTCTCTCTGTAAATCTCTCCTGCACCCCTCTCTCTGTAAATCTCTCTCCTGCATCCCTCTCTCTGTCAATCTCTCCAGCATCTGTCTCTCTGTAAATCTCTCCAGCATTCGTCTCTCTGTAAATCTCTTCAGCATTCGTCTCTCTGTAAATCTCTCCTGCATCCCTCTCTCTGTAAATCTCTCCAGCATCTGTCTCTCTGTCAATCTCTCCAGCATTCATCTCTCTGTAAATCTCTCCAGCATTCGTCTCTCTGTAAATCTCTCCCGCATCCCTTTCTCTGTAAATCTCTCCCACACCCCTCTCTCTGTAAATCTCTCCAGCATCTGTCTCGCTGTCAATCTCTCCAGCATCTGTCTCTCTGTAAATCTCTCCAGCATTCGTCTCTCTGTAAATCTCTCCCGCATCCCTCTCTCTGTAAATCTCTCCTGCATCCCTCTCTCTGTCAATCTCTCCAGCATCTGTCTCTCTGTAAATCTCTCCTGCATCCCTCTCTCTGTAAATCTCTCCCGCATCCCTCTCTCTGTCAATCTCTCCAGCATTCATCTCTCTGTAAATCTCTCCAGCATCCCTCTCTCTGTAAATCTCTCCTGCATCCCTCTCTCTGTAAATCTCTCCTGCACCCCTCTCTCTGTAATCAGTGTAAATCTAAAACACCTCGGTGACTCTGTACCTCTGTAAGTCATGTCATGATCATCTCATCTGATCCTGTCTGGAGCAGGTTCCCCTTTGACGTGACGAGACACGCTGGTGTTGTTGAAAGTGGTGTCAGGTGCTTCAGGGGATCTTACTAAGATGCAGTTCTGAAGTTATTTTATCATCTGACTCTGACTTATTTTCATTTACATTCATGATGACTGTGACAGAGACATAGAGGGACTTTTTCATCAGGATCTTAAATCAGAACACAGGTCCGTTTGTTGCTCTTTTTGTCGACAGTAGAATATGATTTATTGCCTCGGAGAATTCCCCTCATGTGTAGCCGTCACACAGTTTTGCTGTTCATATCAAACCCAGTGACAACTCATTTCACTGTGTAAAAGGATCTAATAGCTATAAAAAACCTACAAAAAGGAGAAGAACCAGCAGCCTGAGTTTCACCGGGAGGACGCTGGGCTGTAAATATGGATGATAGTAAATATGGATGCAAATAAAGACATCAAATGTAATTACAATTACACCAGCTCCACTTGTCAAGCGGGGCTCCGCCACTGGTCGGAGGTAGGTAGCCATTATCATTAAGTTTGCCATAATAGAAAAGACCTGGAGCTTCTCTGGCTTTTTGCCCTGGTATCCCATTGAAAATTCTCCGCGAACGGTAGTCAGCACTCCGTGCACTGGCGGAGCTGGAGGTGGCAGAGATGAAGATGATAAGACTTTCATTGGGAGGGACGAAGAAGGACAGGCTTAGGAACGAGTATATCAGAGGGACCGCTCAGGTTGGACGGTTTGGAGACAAAGCAAGAGAGACAAGATGGAGATGGTTTGGACATGTGTGGAGGAGAGATGCTGGGTATACTGGGAGAAGGATGCTGAATATGGAGCTGCCAGGGAAGAGGAGAAGAGGAAGGCCAAAGAGGAGGTTTATGGCTGTGGTGAGGGAGGACATGCAGGTGGCTGGTGTGACAGAGGAAGATGCAGAGGACAGGAAGAGATGGAAACGGTTGATCCGCTGTAGCGCCCCCTAGCAGGAGCAGCCAAAAGTAGAGGTAGTAGTAGTAGCAGTAGAACGAGTACTGGACAAAGTGCAGCTGTATGTTCATTATCTGGCCTTGTTGTATGATCATATAAGACTTCATCTGAGAGGTTTCTCAAACAGACAGGAAGTTGCTGCTCCTCTGCAGACGTCCTGCCACCTCAGAAGGTGAATTATAGTATACCTGCATTGACTTATGGGGTTTCACTTCAAGAAAGAGTGATTCTATTTGATGTAATAAGGTCTTTCAAAAAGTATGGTCAACCTTACTGTCAGTATTCCTTCCCCCCCCCTTTTTTTTTCACCCCAATTGTACTTGGCCAATTACCCCACTCTTCCGAGCCGTCCCGTTTGCTGCTCCGCCCCCTCTGCTGATCCGGGGAGGGCCGCAGACTACCACATGCCTCCTCCGATACATGTGGAGTCACCAGCCGCTTCTTTACACCTGACAGTGAGGAGTTTCGCCAGGGGGACGTAGTAGCTCATGGGGGATCACACTATTCCCCCTACCCCCTGAAAAGACGCCCCGACCAACCAGAGGAGGCGCTAGTGCAGCGACCAGGACACATACCCACATCTGGCTTCCCACCCACAGACACAGCCAATTGTGTCTGTAGGGACGCCTGACCAAGCCGGAGGTAACACAGGGATTCGAACCACCAATCCCCGTGTTGGGAGGCAACGGAATAGACCGCTATGCTACCCGGATGCCCCTCAGTATTCCTTTCTATGCGGAAACCTCACCAAAAATATGTGTTAGCCGCTCTCCAAGAAGAAGTCCAGATGAACTGCTGGTGCAGTTCTTCTCAAGACTCACCAGACATGCCTATAATCTGCTGGCTGAAAGAGGAATCAGAGAGTACGCCCTTTGACCTTCGACATGAACTACTGCTGTCCTTCTGTCTCTGTGTTTCTCGCTCTATCTAAGTTGATCAGTGTACCTTGTGTCCCCACCAGCTCCATTACAACCAGCGGTTTGGTGGACAGTCACAAAACGTTGTCGTGTCAGACCTTCCTTCCTGTACAAATATGTCTCATGAGACATTTTATATAGAGAGTAAACTGTCAAATGTTTCCAAAGTAAAACTGGAAAAACTTCATGTAAACGATTCAGTGATAAAAGGAGATCCTTGGCAAACCGTCTCCTGCAGTTTGCTTTAGTGTGGAAGCAGGAGTAATACAGAAGGTACTAGAGATAGTAGTCCCAGGAAAATTATTTTTCACTCCAGTCTCAACGTGTTATTGATAGACAGTTTGATTTAGACGTGTTTTTCCTGGGGAACCTGGTAGATAGGTGGCAATTTTTTTGATAAACATACCAGAAACAATTCATATTTTTCATCTTATATTTCCATTTTTTGGCTTGCGTGTGAGTCCAGGTGAAATGCCCACACTTTTACTAGTACTTCATCCCAGATCACTGTTTACCTCCCATATTAACTATTTCTCCATTGTAAAAAGCGTAAAAATGTACATGAATGTGAAGAGTGGCAGTGGGTGAGGGTTGGGGTGGGGGGGGTGCCCAATCTAAAGAAGCATATGAATCAGAATCAGAACCATGGTTATTAGCCATGTAGGTTTGCACATACATGGAATGTGACTCTGGTTTCGTGGCTCTCTCAGTGTACTTAACATAGAATAACAACACTACAACACAACAATCTTCACATATATACACAAGGACTGACTCATACATGTGAAATAAGAGGTGATAAGGTGCAATGGTGCAGAGAATATCTCAGAGATGCTGAAACAGATGCTAGCAGGTTACATACATACACTACCGTTCAAAAGTTTGGGATCACATTGAAATGTCCATATTTTTGAAGGAAAAGCACTGTACTTTTCAATGAAGATAACTTTAAACTAGTCTTAACTTTAAAGAAATACACTCTATACATTGCTAATGTGGTAAATGACTATTCTAGCTGCAAATGTCTGGTTTTTGGTGCAATATCTACATAGGTGTATAGAGGCCCATTTCAAGCAACTATCACTCCAGTGTTCTAATGGTACAATGTGTTTGCTCATTGGCTCAGAAGGCTAATTGATGATTAGAAAACCCTTGTGCAATCATGTTCACACATCCGAAAACAGTTTAGCTCGGTACAGAAGCTACAAAACTGACCTTCCTTTGAGCAGATTGAGTTTCTGGAGCATCACATTTGTGGGGTCAATTAAACGCTCAAAATGGCCAGAAAAAGAGAACTTTCATCTGAAACTCGACAGTCTATTCTTGTTCTTAGAAATGAAGGCTATTCCATGCGAGAAATTGCTAAGAAATTGAAGATTTCCTACACCGGTGTGTATTACTCCCTTCAGAGGACAGCACAAACAGGCTCTAACCAGAGTAGAAAAAGAAGTGGGAGGCCGCGTTGCGCAACTGAGCAAGAAGATAAGTACATTAGAGTCTCTAGTTTGAGAAACAGACGCCTCACAGGTCCCCAACTGGCATCTTCATTAAATAGTACCCGCAAAACACCAGTGTCAACATCTACAGTGAAGAGGCGGCTGCGAGATTCTGGGCTTCAGGGCAGAGTGGCAAAGAAAAAGCCATATCTGAGACTGACCAATAAAAGAAAAAGATTAAGATGGGCAAAAGAACACAGACATTGGACAGAGGAAGACTGGAAAAAGGTGTTGTGGACGGATGAATCCAAGTTTGAGGTGTTTGGATCACAAAGAAGAACGTTTGTGAGACGCAGAACAAATGAAAAGATGCTGGAAGAATGCCTGACGCCATCTGTTAAGCATGGTGGAGGTAATGTGATGGTCTGGGGTTGCTTTGGTGCTGGTAAGGTGGGAGATTTGTACAGGGTAAAAGGGATTCTGAATAAGGAAGGCTATCACTCCATTTTGCAACGCCATGCCATACCCAGTGGACAGCGCTTGATTGGAGCCAATTTCATCCTACAACAGGACAATGACCCTAAACACACCTCCAAATTGTGCAAGAACTATTTAGAGCAGAAGCAGGCAGCTGGTATTCTATCGGTAATGGAGTGGCCAGCGCAGTCACCAGATCTGAACCCCATTGAGCTGTTGTGGGAGCAGCTTGACCATATGGTACGCAAGAAGTGCCCATCCAACCAATCCAACTTGTGGGAGCTGCTTCTGGAAGCGTGGGGTGCAATTTCTCCAGATTACCTCAACAAATTAACAGCTAGAATGCCAAAGGTCTGCAATGCTGTAATTGCTGCAAATGGAGGATTCTTTGACGAAAGCAAAGTTTGATGTAAAAAAAATCTTATTTCAAATACAAATCATTATTTCTAACCTTGTCAATGTCTTGACTCTATTTTCTATTCATTTCACAACATATGGTGGTGAGTAAGTGTGACTTTTCATGGAAAACACAAAATTGTTTGGGTGATCCCAAACTTTTGAACGGTAGTGTACATGCCTGAGGTAGATGTACATGACAGAGTGTACCAGTATACAACATGTACAGTACAGTATATACAACATGTACAGTACAGTATATACAACTTGGTTGGATTTATTGACAGTGTTAAGCGTTCATTTGACTGACAGCCCGCAGAAAGAAACTGTTTTTATGTCTGGTTGTTTTGGGGTACAGTGCTCTGTAGCGCCTACCAGAGGGGAGAAGTAGGCACAGGTTGTGACCAGGGTGTGATGGGTTGGCAGTGATGTTGCCTGCCCGTTTCCTGATTCTGGAGGTGTATAAGTCCTGAATGGAGGGCAGGTTGGCACCAGTGATTTTCTCTGCAGACCTAACTGTGCGTTGTAGTCTGTCCCTGTCCTGTTTGGTGGCTGAAACAAACCAGACAGTGATGGATGTGCAGAGGACATACTGGATTATTGCAGTGTAGAACTGAATCAGCAGTTCCTCTGCTGGGCCTTTTTGATGACTGTGTCTATGTTTGATGCCGACCTTAGGTCCTGGGACGTTGTGGAACCCAGAAATCTGTAGGTTTTCACCATAGACACCATGCTGTTGAGTATGGTAAGGGGGGGCAGTGTTGGGGGGCTCCTCCTGAAGTCCACTGTCATCTCCACTGTTTTGGGTGTGTTCAGCTCCAGGTTGTTATGGCCGCACCAGAGGGCCAGCAGATCCACCTCCTGTCTATATGCAGACTTGTCACCCTCCCGGATAAGGCCAATGATGGTTGTGTCGCCCGCAAACTTCAGGAGTGGAGGGGAGAGCACACATCCCTGGGGGGCGCCAGTGCTGATTGTCCGGGTGCTGGGTGTGATTTTGCCCAGCCTCACCAGCTGCCTCCTGCCTGGCAGGAAGTTTTTAATCCACTGGCAGGTGGGGACTGGTACAGTGAGCTGGGTGAGTTTGGATTGGAGGATATCTGGGGCGATGGTGTTGAATGCAGAGCTGAAGTCCACAAACGGGACCCTTGCGTGTGTCCCTGGGGAGTCGAGGTGTTGGAAGATGTAGTGCAATCCCATGTTGACTGCATCCTCCACTGACCTGTTTGTTTGGTAGGCAAACTGCAGGGGGTCGAGCAGGGGGCCTGTGATTTCCTTCAGGTTGGCCAACACCAGTCTCTTGAAGGATTTCATGACCACAGACGTTAGGGCAATGGGCCTGTAGTCATTTAATCTTGTGATACGGGGTTTCTTGGGGACTGGAATGATAGTGGTGCTCTTGAAGCAGGAGGGGACTGTGATCTGTTAAAGATCAGTGTGACAAAGGGTATGATAACACATAGTTGCTGCACCAAATATATGGTCTGAAATACCATAATTCCTCATGTAAAATCAGATGCTGAGATTATGACCAGGATTGTGGAGCCTCGTCTGAGTCGAGGTCCTGACAGCCAATGCATTTCTGTAAACATTTTTATTGTTAATTCTAACTTTTAATTTTCAACAAATTCTCCCCAATTGTACTTGGCCAATTACCCCACTCTTCTGAGCCCTCCAGGTCGCGGCTCCACCCCCTCTGCCGATCCGGGGAGGGCTGCAGACTATCACATGCCTCCTCCAATACATGTGGAGTCACCAGCCGCTTCTTTTCACCTGACAGTGAGGAGTTTCACCAGGGGGATGTAGCGTGTGGGAGGATCATGCTATTCCCCCCAGCTCCCCCTCCCCCCCAACAGGCGCCACGACTGACCAGAGGAGGCGCTACTGCAGCAACCAGGGCCCATACCCACATCCGGCATCCCATCCACAGACACGGCCAATTGTGTCTGTAGGGACGCCCAACCAAGCCGGAAGTAACACGGGGATTCGAACTGGCGATCCCCGTGTTGATAGGCAATGGAATAGACCGCAATGCCACCACACCCTCATTTTCATTGTTATCCACACACAACCAACCCCAAAATGGCCTGACAGCTGTATTGACTTGGGATGATTGAATGAGAGGGTGACATCGCCAGCACACCCAAGTAATGCAACACTGACATGAGGGCCATGTGACCATGCTACTACATTCTGTGTGCCAGAGCTGCTTCCTGATCAGTAGCTATTGATTGAAAGACTGACTGTGTCATTTCCACACACATAAGACACATAAACGCACACACTCATATTACATTCATGCAACCTCTTACAGGCTCCACTTTAGATAAATCTATAAATGTAAAGATGAATCTATAGCTGCAAGTGAGCTAATTGATTCTCAAGGATGATAACCTTCATATTCATAAGAAATTCATATTCATATATCCGTCCTTGATGTATTCATGAGACATCTGCTAATGACACATCAACACACACACACACAGAGCTGGTCTAATAAGCCCTGTGTAAGCAGGCAGGATACGATGCTCACTGATAAATGTCGGCTGCTGCTGCTGCTGACTCGGCTCTCCATCCTCTTCTTAGTTCTAGCCACCACTGCTCTACATGACTAGAATATGAATATTATGTTTAAATATTACGTATAAAGCTGGTGCCAATACCTTTTGGTTTAATTAAAGATATGAATGGTTAAGGATTCTGTTATTCTACAGCAGTGGTTCTCAAACTTGTTCTGTCATGCCCCCCTTTGGAGGAAGAAATATTTTCATGCCCCCGCCCCAACAAAATGCTGACAAAATGGACCAAGATTAACTTTATTTAAATAACATCAAGATCATGAACATTCCTTTCACGTTTCTTTCAGTAATTTCTGTTGTGCAATAACAAACTCAAGTTCCCCTTCAACTTTACAAAACCTCTTTTTGTGACATGTGTCAGTAGATTGCTCCATCAGTCTGTGTGCTTTTTCAGAAACAGAGAAAAACGAAATAAAATTTAAAAATCACTTTGTTAGAACGATAACAAAGTTCAATCTGCAGAAAAGAACAAATGCAGATATTTGTGGAAAACGATGAGCAAGTCAGTTTGTGAGAGCTCAAGTCTTATCACTGCATTAGTGGCTGCAATGAGCACATCTTTTCAAAACGGGGTTGCAGGCTTGATACCACCACTCTCAAGTCATGCTCCATGTTGAGCTTAGATCAGTACTTTGTTTTAAGTGAGGCAACAGCAGAAAAGCCCATCTCACAGACACAGGATGTGGTGAAGGGAAGCAGAATGCCCACAGCCCTCTGTCCTATGAGTGGATACTCCCTCTCCACACCAAGCCAGAATTCACTGTGTCTGAGCTGCTCAGGGTGGAGTCAGATGTCATCTCCATGAACTGGTCCCCTTCAGCAGGGCTGAAATCAGCAGGGGCTGCTGCACTGAATGGTTCTGTCACCCAGTCATACTGAGCACTGTAGTTTGGGAAGTAATTTTGAAAGAATCCTCTCAGGGAAGAGATGTGCTCCTTAAGACATGAAATCACTGTGCTGGCTCCAGAATCACTGGTTTCAACAAATTCATCCAGATTCTCAAAGAAATCAGTATTTCCTTGATCAAGTCACCTGCCCCACGTCTCAGGCTTTCGAGTGAATGCACTGATCTTGTCTGCCAGGAGAGGAAGGTGGTTGTCTATGCCTTGAAGCTGAAGATTTAATTCATTCACCTTTCCAACTATATCGCTGAGATAGGCCAGTTTCATCAGAAATCAAGTTCATCACTAAACTTGCTATCAAGTTCATGCATACGCTCCTCCTCCAGAAACACCCGATTTTCCTCTCTGAGCTGAAAGACTGGCGACAACACTCTACCTCATGAGAGCCACCTAGCCTCGCTGTGCAACAACACAGCTGAATGTTCAGCTCCCATCTCCTCACTAAGTGCAGAGAACAGCTGTGCTCCCAGGAGTTTTGTTTTGATGAAACTGACCATGCCAAGAACTTCAGTCAAAACCTGGTTTAGGTCAGGGCTGATCTGCCCTGATGCTAGCACCTCTCTGTGTATGACACAGTGCGTCCATTTGGTGGGACCCTCTTGATTAGTGGCTTCAATGCCTTCATTTTCCTTGCCATGGTCTGTGCAACATCTGTGCAAACGCCCGCACAGTTCTCCCATTTCAGCCCATGTTCTGAAGAGCTCATCAGCTGTCGCTCTACTTGGGACATACTTGCAAACAGCAAATCCTCACATAGTGGCTATGATGTGACAAAACGAACATAAGCAGGGTCCAGCCTTACTGACTTTGCCCTCATCCGTAAGTGGAAATAAATCCGACACAGTAACGTGCAGTGAGGTCCGTGGCTGGGTAGGCAGTGAACTATATGTATTTGTGCCAGAGAGAGGCTCAAGCAGACTCTGCCTCAGCAGCCTACATTTACGAATGCTAGCTTTGGGAGCAAGCCATCCTTTTATTGATAAAACAACAAGTTTTACACGATTTTTTAAATTATTTTTTACAACAGTCTTAGCAAATTAAAGTTTAAAAAAAAATAAAATAAATAAATAAATAGCAAATTATTTTTTTTTACTATCATGATATTTTTCTTAATTTTTTTTTTCTTATTAGCCTGGGTGAGGCACTGCCTCCCCTGACTGCACATCACTGATCCAACAGGACTCTGATATCTTCCAGTGTGACTCTCATGTAACCACACAGATTGGATTTTTCAGGCAATTGCGAATCGCACATCATTCAAAATGTGGCACTCTCACACTGCTGTTGCAGTTTGAATGACTCTACTTCTGTATCAGAACCAGTTCCTGTGTAGGCCTGGACATGTGGGTTGTTCCAACTGAAAACTTAAGAGTTATGGTGTAAGCACAGGTATTGGATATGGGTCACTTTTTAAAGTCGATGTAAACTGGTGGTCCAAAATCTAAGCTGGTGGCAAAAAAATCAGAACTGATCATCAAGAACTTCAGTGTAAATGTTGCCTAATAGACGAGTGTCCTGTCCGCATTCCATTTTTATGGTGTTCTGTCTTTCTCTATAAATGTATTTCTGATTTTTTTCCCCTTTTTCTCCTAATTTAGTGACCAATCGATCCCTATTTTTAGTTCAAACACCCACCCTCGTACTGCATGCTTTCCCCAACTGCACCTTTCCGGCCGGCAGTCTGGAAGGATTCGCCTCGCCACTTTCGTGACAAGGCAAATCCAGGTCGAATCACTGCTTTTTCCTACGCACAGAGACGCATTCATGTGACGAACACAAGCCGACTCCGCCCCCCTCCCGAAGACAGCGTTGCCAATTATAGCTGCTTCATCGAGTCCAGCCATAGTCGGATCTGACGAGCCCGGAGCGCGAACCCCGGTCCCCAGTGGGCAACTGCATCGACACAAAGCCGATGCTTAGACCGCTGCACCACTGCGGACCCGGTGAACACTGGAGAAAAACAGAAAAGAATGGAGATGAAGAGGTAGAAGATTAGAAAAAAGATTAAAAAGATATTTAAAATCTAATATTAATATATGATGTAAAATATGTAAAATAAATATGTTTAATTAATATGAATATATTAGTATGAATATATTTATATAGAAATAATAATAATAATTAAGATATTTAATAAAAATATATATGAAATATTAATATAAAATGTAATGTTTAAAATATTTGAAATAAAAGATAAAAAAGTGATGTACTGTGTGTCGTGGGTTGGCAGCTAACGAGCAGTAAGAGTTGGTGCACCTGTTTTTCTGGCAGTTCCTCCAGTTGTCTGTTTTTGTCTGTTCTTTCTGTAACCTTTCTTTGATCAACTTTCTGCCATTTCTTCCTCTCTCCTCCTCCTCTCTCCACCGCCATGCTCGTCTGTGCGAGTGCTGTACCGGAAACCATCTGAACTGATCGCCATAGTTCATCTCGCATAAGGCAGCATCAGTGGCAACACAACTGATGACGGGTTTGATGACATGATGGTGCATTTGTCCCTGAGAGGTAGACATACTATGAGGAGAAGATGAAATGAGATGACTGTGTTGTGACTGAGCAGACAGCTGGGACGTCTTGTTACCTCAGGAATGAGTGCTTGTATACGTTTGTGTAACTGAAATTGCTGCGGTTTCACTCAAACTGCAAGCCTGGCCAATGCACCGACTGGATTTGTGTTTCAAATCTACAGGCTGGGGCTTTGCATGGAGGAGAGAGACAGAGACAGTGTGTGTGTGTGTGTGTGTGTGTGTTCTTGTACTTGTATTGAGGACCAATTTGAGGTTTAAACCATCAGAGTGAAAACACACTTCATGATTAATTAAGAGACTTAGTACCGCCCCTCTGAACCACGCGCCTTACGTTGTGTTCGGATCCGCCGTTGTTAAACCAGCAACAGTGGCTTTTTAAACCATGCACTTAGATCTTGGTGATGGAGAGCTTTGTGATGGTAGGAGTTGGGGTCACTTGCTTTTAGGTGTTGGTAGAAGTTGATTGCTCTTTTTTGCATCTTAATTAACAGGGACAACTGGCCTAGTTCTGCTCGGCATCCATTGTTGGGCATGTTCCTGTGTACTCTGAGAATGCTCTTGCAAATCGCAGTGTGCAGGGTTTCAATTGGGTGTCCCATTTTTCAAAGTCTTGATTTACAAGAGGAGCCCACACTTCACTACCATATAGTGACATTGGTTCAGTTATAGATTTGAATATTTTGAGCCATATTCTAACAGGTATGTCTATGTGTGAAGACTTTTTTATAGTATAGAAAGCCCTTCTTCCCTTGTCTCTGAGATCATTTAATAGCAAGATTGAAATTTCCTGTAGAGGTAATTATTAGTCTCAAATATTTCCAGCTGTGTGTGTGTTCTATGTCAGCAGAGTCTATGAAGAACCTATTTGGGTTTCCCTGACACCTGGGTCATTTCTGTAAGACCGTAATTCTAGTCTTTTTCAGATTAACTGTCAGAGCCCAGGTCTGACAGAAGTTTTGCAGATGATCCAGTTGCTGTTGTAATGCCTCCTTAAATGGAGCTAATAATATTAGATCATCTGCAAAAAGTAGGCATTTAATTTCTGTGTCAGAGAGGGTGAGACCAGGGATATCTGATTGTTCCGGTGATTTTGCCAGTTCATCAATATAAAAGTTAAACAGGGTGGGGCTGAGACTGCAGCCCTGTCTCGCCCCTCTACTTTGGGGGGGGGGGGGTCTGTTTCCATATTGGCAATTTTCACAGCACATTTATTATTTGTATACATTGTTTTAATTATATCATATATTCTCTCTCTCTCTCTCTCTCTCTCTCTCTCTCTCTCTCTCTCTCTCTCTCTCTCTCTCTCTCTCTCTCTCTCTCTCTCTCTCTCTTGCTGTCTGTCTGTCTCTCTCTCTCCAGGTGAAGACCTGACCCAGAAGCACATCTTGGTCGTGTCCTATCCTCAGTACTGTCGGTATCGCTCCGTTGTGGCCCGGCTGGGAGGAAGCCAGCCATCTCTGCTCACAGACCAGGTGGTGGTGGCGCTGGGCGGCATCGTGTCACCACATCAGGACACACACGTCCTCTACTGCCGGGACACATTTGACCACCCAACGCTGCTGCACAATGACAGTGTGTGTTATGAGTTCGGTGAGTAAGAGACAGAATTACACACACACACACACACACACACACACACACACACACACACACACACACCATGTGTGCACACCAACTACGAGACGAGGTGTAGGCTATCGAACACAAGCGCTCACACAACAGCATGGTGTGATGGCCTGTATGTGTAGGTGATGAGGTGGTGATCAGCTCGTGTCACACTTCATCTCATCCTGATCTGCTGCTCACTGACGCAAGTGTATTCCAGCTCATGTTGAACAGTGTTGCAGCAAGGTCACCATCAGGGACTGTGGGTTCTTTTCTTTTCTTTTTTTTTAAGGGGAGGTCATGTAGGAAAGTGCCACATTTAAATTAAATTACCTGTTGAGATTTGGCCCTACATGTACCTCGTCTACTGACTGTATGTTGGCACATTTTATTTTACTGCCATTCATTGTGACAACATTGTAGTTGTAGTGAAACCAGTTCCTCTTGGTAAGAGTATTCTATTTTATTCTATTGATTAAAATATCTTATTTAATCAGACAACAAAGTAATATATATATAATCCCCAATTCCAATGAAGTTGGGACATTGTGTAAAACGTGAATAAAAACAGAATAAAATGATTTGCAAATCCTTTTCGACCTATATTCAGCTGAATACACTAGAAAGACAAGATATTTAATGTTCAAACTGATAAACTTTATTGTTTTTTGCAAATATTCACTCATTTTGAATTTGATGCCTGCAACACGTTCCAAAGAAGCTGGGACAGGGGCAACAAAAGACTGGGAAAGTTGAGGAATGCTCAAAAAACACCTGTCTGGAACATTCCACAGGTGAACAGGTTAACTGGAAACAGGGGAGAGTCCTGATTGGGTATAAAAGGAGCATCCCCGAAAGGCTCAGTTGTTCACAAGCAAGGATGGGGCGAGGTTCACCACTTTGTGAACAACTGCGTGAGCAAATAATCCAACAGTTTAAGAACAACGTTTCTCAACGTACAATTGCAAGGAATTTAGGGATTTCATCATCTCCAGTCCGTAATATCATCAAAAGATTCAGAGAATCCAGAGAAATCTCTGCACATAAGCGGCAAGGCTGAAAACCAACATTGAATGCCCGTGACCTTCGACCCCTCAGGCGGCACTGCATTAAAAACCGACATCATTGTGTAAAGGATATGACCACGTGGGCTCAGGAGCACTTGGGAAAACCATCGTCAGTTAACACAGTTCATCGTTACATCTACAAGTGCAAGTTAAAACTCTACCATGCAAAGCCAAAGCCATATATCAACACCACCCAGAAAACCCCACCAGCTTCTCTGGCCCGACCTCATCTGAGATGGACTGACGCAAAGTGGACAAGTGTGCTGTGGTCTGACGAGTCCACATTTCACATTGTTTTTGGAAATCATGGACGTCGTGTCCTCCGGGCTAAAGAGGAAAAGGACCATCCAGATTGTTATCAGCACAAAGTCCAAAAGCCAGCATCTGTGATGGTATGGGGGGGGTGTTAGTGCTCATGGCATCATGGGTAACTTGCACATCTGTGAAGGCACCATTAATGCTGAAAGGTCCATACAGGTTTTAGAGCAACATATGCTGCCATCCAAGCAACGTCTTTTTCAGGGACGTCCCTGCTTATTTCAGCAAGACAATGCCAAGCCACATTCTGCACGTGTTACACCAGCGGGGCTTCGTAGTAAAAGAGTGCGGGTACTGGACTGGCCTGCCTGCAGTCCAGACCTGTCTATATTGAACATGTGTGGCGCATTATGAAGCGCAAAATACGACAATGGAGACCCCGGACTGTTGAGCAACTGAAGTCGTACATCAAGCAAGAATGGGAAAGAATTCCACCTACAAAGCTTCGACAATTAGTGTCCTCAGTTCCCAAACGCTTAATGGGTGTTGTTAAAAGGAAAGGTGGTGTAACACAGTGGTGAACATGCCCCTGTCCCAGCTTCTTTGGTATGTGTTGCAGGCATCAAATTCAAAATGAGTGAATATTTGCAAAAAAACAATAAAGTTTATCAGTTTGAACATTAAATATCTTGTCTTTGTAGTGTATTCAGTTGAATATAGGTGGAAAAGGATTTGCAAATCATTGTATTCTGTTTTTATTCACATGTTACACAACGTCCCAACTTCAGTGGAATTGGGGTTTGTAAGATAAAATGCAACTATAATCTTTCATCAGTGAGTGAAGGAGTTGCACAGACATGTAGTGTAACATGTAGTGTTTATATTGATCTTCGTATATAATATGTAGTGTAACATGTTTATCTTCAAGCAGAGTGACTACTGTATGTCCTTTTAACTGACATCTGCTTTATGGCACATGTTATCACATCACTTTTATTACTTGTTTGTGTGTGTGTGTGTGTGTGTGTGTGTGTGTGTGTGTGTGTGTGTGTGAGCGAGGGAGAGAGAGAAAGAGAGAAAATATTTGTATGCTTCACAGATTTTAATAAAGCATTTGATTCTAGCTGGTACGATGGCTTATACTATAAAATCATCCAAAGTGGCGTAGGGGGTAAAGTGTTTGACATAATTACATCTATATATTTGGAAAATATTTGCAGAGTAAAACTTGGTGACAAAAGAACAGAATACTTCATCAAGGGCGAGGGGTGAGATAAGGCTGCAGTTTGAGTCCAACCCTGTTCAATATCTACATCAATGAGTGAGCGGTGTTACTGGAACAATCTGCAGCTCCTGGCCTCACCCTAAACAACACAGAAGTTAAATTCTTGCTCTATGCAGATGACCTGGTGCTGCTGTCACCCACAGAACAGGGTCTACAGAAGCATCTGGATCTGCTATAGAAATACCGTCAGAACTGGGTCCTGGCAGCAAACTTAAAAAAGACAAAAATTATGATCCTCCAGAAGAAGCCCAGGTGTCAGGACAGTAGACACCTATTTACTCTAGTTAACTCCACCCTAGAGCACATGTTAAATTATGATTACCTGGGACTGAAAATCAGTGCCTCGGGAAGCTTTGGTCTGGCGGTGAGTGCACTTAAAGAGAAAGCCCAAAGAGCTGTATATGCAATAAAAAGAAAATTCTATAAAACAGACATCCCAATTAAAATCTGGTCCAAAATCTTTGACAGTGTCTTCCTGCCCATTGCAGTATATGGAAGTGAAGTATGGGGTCCACTCAGTCAGCAAGACTACACTAGATGGGACAAACATCCAATAGAAGCCCTGCATGCAGAATTCTGTTGAAATTTGCTAAACGTAAAAAGGAAAACCCCAACAAATGCATGCAGGGCAGAATTAGGCCGTTTCCCATTGATAATAAATATCCAAAACAGATCACTTAAATTCTGGATGCATCTTAAATCAAGTCCCCACCACACATTGCAATTTAAAGCATTCCAAATCCAAGAGCTTACCGATGTTTGTGGCCACGGTATCACTGTAGGGTGGGTTGTACCAGGTGATGTTTTGTCTTCTGCTACATTTGTTGATTTGCTGGCAGTCAGTGTGTAGTGGTGGGCTGTACTTGAGCTTAAATTGTAGCCACTCTTTTGTAATGCATCTTGGTATGGGGGTGTAGCTTCATTGAAGATGGACTCATTAGATGATAATTTTGAGAGTTACTATTATTATTATTACTATTAATATTTTAATATTAATTATTATTATTAATGCTTTCTGGGATGTTCTTCAAGATGGAGGGTGGGTGGTTGCTTTCTCTATGGGCATACTGCAGCGTGTTGTTGGGCTTCATGTACGGCTTGTATGTGCCATTCCTAAGGTCCATTGAGATGTCCAGAAAGTCCATTTGTTTTTCGTTTGCTTCAATTGTGATTTTTAGTCCATTGTTTGAGAATATTTTGCAGATTGTTTTCTTAATGTGCTTGACCTCTCTGTGTTTTGCTACAAATTGCTAGCCCATCATCCCTATAGAGTGTGTGACTGCAGTAACTTTGTATGTGAGATGTGATGCTGCTGTTGCTGCAGTGTGAACTATTGATGGGTATAATTGTATAATGCATCTGTTAGCTCACCCACCCAATATCACCACCACTAGCTGTCACTGGACATGACCAATGACACTGTACTCTGAACTGGACTCTGTTTATAAAGTCCACCTTCCTCTGTAATTTAAACAACTTTCACCACTATTTAGTACCCTTGGATTGTGTTTCCCTTGCTGCTAAATATATTCCCTTTACACTCTGACTGAGATTGAAAGTTAATCAGTACTTGTGTGTGTTGGTAGGGCAGCTGCTTATTTTCGTTGTGCGTGGGTGTGTGTGTGGTGTGTGAACATGTCCATCTGTCACTCTTGGTTACAAGGCATTCTGAAAGTTAAACAGGGTAATGCAAAGACATTTCCAAATACACCACAGCTGTCTGACATCACTGTGCCATTTGAACTACATTTCCACTCACACACCACTCACAGCTCTCCTGGTGTTTTCCTTGGATGGATAGTCAGGATGGAAGCAAAATCTGGACTGTGTATGTGAGAGTAGCACTGCAGCTAAAGGCGTGCACACTTGCTTGCTTGCTGGTTGTCCATCGTGCCCGATGATGACCATCTTCTTCTATTTGTGGGTCCTTTGAGGACTCAGATAGCAGAAGATACCTGCGCAGAGATGGTTTTTAAAGTGGCATGGGGGGTGCGCTTCTCCCAACGCCACATGACTTGATTGTAGAGGAGATGGTTCTGATGGCAAGGGGGATCCCTAGACGACCGGCACCTCCACACAACTGCAGGGGGCTGCCGGAAATCCAGTTTTTCGGAAACCGGCTCGAAGCATGCCGCCACAGCTTGCTTTTCTGTTGGGGTAAGCTCCCTTAGCCTTATGTCTTCCAGACTCACCCACAAGGCAGCGGGGCAGTGGTTGATAGGTGCCAGGGCGTGTCCACCAGGGTGGGCCTGCACACCATATCTCTGGGGCCCACTGCTGCTCCGAGATCCCCTGCCAAGTTAGCCTGGGGCCGCAAGACCCCAGTTACCATGTGTGGCCACGGGGAGGCCTGGCAGGAGTCTTGGTGAAGGAGAGGCTATGTACTGGCAAGGGAAGGCTTACACGCTAGGATGCTTCCCTATTCGCCACAAAGGCTAGCCAGCGGCAGCAAGCTAAGGGCAGGAAGACACAAGCGGGTTGGAAGAACACATGCACCTTCCCTCCAACTACACACTGCTGCACTAGACGCATCACAACACCCTGTGGGTATGTACACACACACACACAAACACACACACACGTTTCCTAATTTTGTGGGATAAATGCTTCAAATCCATAATTCCTTGTTGGGTCCAGGCTGTGTCTCGTCCAAACAGATGGCATGGGAAACAGAACAGCTAGCATGGGAAACAGAACAGCTAGCATGAGAAACAGAACAGCTAGCTTGGAAAACAGAACAGCTAGCATGGGAAACAGAACAGCTAGCATGGGAAACAGAACAGTGAATTCTTACCTACACTTGCCATTAGTTAGATAGTCCTTTCGCTGAACATCATTTGGATAATGTGCCCCCAGTCTCTTCACTTCCCATTTTTGCTCCAAAGACATCGAAGAAAATGGATAATCTACCTTATTCATGCCAACACCCGCTCTTGCTGAAGTAGTGCCTCACTGTACGTGCCGTCACTCTGTACGGCCGCTGTCATTGGTCAGAAGCCTCACTGTATGTACCGTCACTCTGTACGGCCACTGTCATTGGTCAGAAATCTCACTATACGTACTGTCACTCTGTACGTCCGCTGTCATTGGTCAGAAGTCTTCACTGTACGTACCATTACTCTATACATCCACTGTCATTGGTCAGAAGCCTCACTGTATGTACCGTTACACTGTACCTCCTCTGTCATTGGTCAGAAACCTCACTGTATGTACTGTCACTCTGTACATCCCCTGTCATTGGTCAGAAGTCAGTGGCCTGAGGGCTGAATAAATTTAGCCCAAATGATCAGCAAATCAAGGGGGCATGTCACGATGCCTGTCACTCATTTACTATAAAGATGAATGGAAGCTGATGCTGCTGTGTTTGGGCTGTAAAAATAACCCATTTAGAAATATCCTCTGTTTTTCTTGTAACTATTTGTTGCTGTTGCTGATCCAGGCTCCACCAAAGTTTAAAACAATCCATTCTAAGGTTTTTTTTTAATCAATAACTTTTTCATCTTTATTGTAAAAGATAGGGAGGGCTTAGCCTGTTAGCCCATTTATACCAGTCATCCCTGGTCATGTCTGAACCACCCACTGGATTTATTACAAAGAGAACAGATTCCATTTCAAGGGGATCCATTCTGAAATACATCAGGAAGGGGTGAGAACGTGCAGATAGACGAGACACGAAGAGAAGAGCAAAGAGTGGAGGTAGAGAGGGAGGTTTAGGAGCAAGAAAATGTTTGCTTTTCATACTAAGAATAGTGATAACTTGGCAGATAATCTGCATAGCTTTTACACAACACTACAGTTTGCCAGAAAACAGTTTTATTCTATTTTCTCCTTGTACGTAGACAAGGTTAGGAACAGAAGTTTATATTGCCCTCTGGCAAAACTGGCAGGGTGCTATATGTTCTGAGGTGTAAAAATATTGCAAGGAAGAAAAATGGAAGAAAAAATAGTTTCAGTGTCTTGATGCATGCTCAATAATCCAGGTAAGAAATCAAAAGAAGGTTCGTCTGGACACAACGTTTATTGACAGATACGTTTCATCATCATCTAAGTGACCTCTTCAGTCTCAACTGACTGCAGGTACCAAACCCTTAAAAACTGACCCCACGTCTTAAATAGCCTTCTTAGAGTGTGAAATTGCAATTGGTGATGGGGGACATTGGTTGTTAATGTTTACCGTAAACCAACACATACTGATCAGTACTCAAGGTCTGACTCTCATCATTCCTCTTCCGCTGTGGGAAGATGGCGGCACAAATTCACATTTGCAGCGGCCTCACCCAGTACCATCCATACAGTGTCTTTGTCCATGTCTGTGTCTTAAGTTTTGTCTTCGTTGGATGGCTGGGGGGCTCTGCTGCGTCCTGTGGGCCAGGGACCACGGCATTGCGCGGAGCTGCGCCTTGAGGAGGTAACACCGAGGGCGGTCTGACAGGACAGGGAAGCGGGGCAGGCTGTGTACTGCTGTGGGCTGGGGGAAACGGCATTGTGTTTAATTTCATGTGCGCAAGTACGTGAAATGAAATGACAAAGTGTTCCTGATACCTGTTCATCCACTGGAGCACAAACTAGGAGTCATCAGGAGGCTGTGCCACCAAGCTGACAACGTCTCCACTGACACAATGGCCGGGGAAGGGGAGAAATCCCACATTAAACAGGCCCTGGTTAAGTGTGGTTATCCTAACTGGGCGTTTGTCAAAGCCAGGAAGACATCCAAACAAACAGTGCACCAGCCGATTGAAGAGAGGAGAAGGGCAACAGCTGCCTAAGTGTAAACCAGTGGTGATTCCGTATGTGGCGGGAGTGTCGGAACAGTTGAGACGCCTATTTTCCAAACACCGTGTCTCAGTTGCTTTCAAAGCCCAAAACGCGCTGCGCCAGAAGTTGGTCCACCCCAAGGATCGGGAACCCAGCATAAACAGAACAATATAGTGTACGCTGTTAAGTGCCAGGAGGATTGCCGTGACTTGTACATTGGGGAAACTAAAGATGCTGGCCAAGAGGATGGCACAACACAGAAGAGCTAACATGTCAAGCCAGGACTCCACAGTCTATATCATCTACAGGCCAGGACTCCACAGTCTACACCATCTACAGGCCAGTGGCCACTTTTTCAAGGATGAGGATGTGCACATCCTTGATAGGGAGGAATGCTGGTTGAATGGGGAGTCAAAGAGGCCATCTATGTGAAGAGGGAATGACCATCCCTGAACCGGGGGGTAAGAGTACATCTGTCACAGCAATCACAGCATCTTACAATGCTGTGATTGCAACTATTCGCCAATCCTCTGTGAACATTACACATGACCACTGTAACGCTAGTTAATGGTCACAGCAAATGAAATTTGCATATGAAACTGGTTGTTGGTTTCAGTTGTTAGGCACTGTATTGTTTATAAGGGTGGGATACCTGCAGTCAGGTGAGACTAAAGAGGTCACTTAGATGATGAAGAAACGTATCTGTCAATAAACGTTGTGTCCAGATGAACTGATTCAACCTTCTTTGGAGTAGTTGGACTATTTCTTGTGTACTGGTTAGTGAAGCCATCCTGTTGCTGCAGGCTCAGAGCTTCATTACAGTCAGTGACCACGAGTCCACACGAGATCAACGCAAGTGTCACCTAAGTGACTACTACTACTACTTTCGGCTGCTCCCATTAGGGGTCGCCACAGCGGATCATCCGTTTCCATTTCTTCCTGTCTTCTGCGTCTTCCTCTGTCACACCAGCCACCTGCATGTCTTCCCTCACCACATCCATAAACCTCCTCTTTGGCCTTCCTCTTCTCCTCTTCCCTGGCAGCTCCATATTCAGCATCCTTCTCCCAATATACTCAGCATCTCTCCTCCACACATGTCCAAGCCATCTCAATCTTGCCTCTCTTGCTTTGTCTCCAAACCGTCCAACCTGAGCGGTCCCTCTAATATAATCATTCCTAATCCTGTCCTTCTTCGTTACTCCCAGTGAAAATCTTAGCATCTTCAGCTCTGCCACCTCCAGCTCAGCCTCCTGTCTTTTCGTCAGTGCCACTGTCTCCAAACCATATAACATAGCTGGTCTCACAACCATCTTGTAAACTTTCCCTTTAACTTGCTGATACCCTTCTGTCGCAAATCACTCCTGACACACTTCTCCACCCACTCCAACCTGCCTGCACTCTCTTTTTCACCTCTCTACTGCACTCCCCGTTACTTTGGACAGTTGACCCCAAGTATTTAAACTCAAATGCCTTTGTCACCTCCACTCCTTGCATCCTGACCATTCCACTGTCCTCTCTCTCATTCACGCATAGGTATTCCGTCTTGCTCCTACTGACTTTCATTCCTCTTCTCTCCAGTGCATACCTCCACCTCTCCAGGCTCTCCTCAACCTGCACCCTACTCTCGCTACAGATCACAATGTCATCCGTGAACATCATCGTCCATGGAGACTCCTGCCTGATCTTGTCCGTCAACCTGTCCATCACCATTGCAAACAAGCAGAAATTAAATTCAGTCCTTCACAGATACTGTCCATGCATAAAAAGTTGATAGGAATACTAAATCTGACAGACCACTAAGATTTAGAATTAACAGCTGCCCAGGTGTCTTATGATAGCTTATGTTATCTTATGTTATCTTATGATATCTTATGTTATCTTATGGCATCTTATGATATGATATCCTGTGGTATCTTAAGTTATCTTATGGTATCTTATGATATCTTATGGTGTCTTATGATATCTTATGGTGTCTTATGTTATCTTATGATATCTTATGGTGTCTTATGATATCTTATGGTATCTTATGATATCTTATGTTATCTTGGTACATGAAGAGAAAATCCTCAAAGTCTTTTTGACTTTGAGCTTCTTGTTCCATCCCAGACATCACTATAGCAACCTACTTTTGGGGATGTCACTGCAAAACTTCCATAGCTGTAAACACTTCAAAGCCCTGCTCCATTCCCATATAATCAGTATGCATTCGGAAAATAAATCATAGGAATGCACAGTAAAAAAACTGCACTTCATATAATAACTGGCTTACAGTGTGGGACTGTGTAATTTTCTAGGTCCACACATAGTCTGCTGTATTCCTAATGGCATATTAGTACATGGTAAAATCAGGCAGTGGGCCTGTTATTGTGGCACCAATGGGAATAATTCAATTTACACCTGGATAGTACTGACAGGTGCCTTGCAGTTGCATGATATAAGTATTATATATTATAAAACTATACACTTGTGGTAACCACTGCAGTTTCTTTAGATTCAAATAAGCACCTTGATGAATACTTACTGAAACTCTGCTGTTATTTATAATGCAGGTAGTAGTAGTAGTAGTAGTAGTAGTAATAGTGGTACTGGTAGTACTGGCCTGCTAATTTCCCTGAAATGGAAATACTCTCTTGTTTCCATTCCACAATTTTCTCCGCCCTCTTTTGAATTTCATGCTGTTACTGTCTCTTATCCAGTCAAACTCACCGTTGTGGTTGTGTACCGCCCACCAGGCCCCCTTGGTGAGTTTCTGGAGGAGCTTGACACACTTGTCTCGCACTTCCCTGTTGATGACTCTGCAATTATTCTTCTCGATGACTTCAACATCCACACTGACAAGCTAGATCCTCTTCTCTCTTTCCTCTCCTACCCACAAGGCCGGCAACCAGCTGGACCTTATCTTTACTAGACACTGTCCTATTTCCAATTTCTCTGTTACTCCCCTCCAGCTCTCTGACCATTATTTCATGTCCTACTCTCTCTCCCTCTCTTCACCCCCCTCAGCCCCTACCCCTACCCACATGGTTTCCACCCGTAGACACCTCCGCTCTCTCTCCACCACTGATCTTTCTTCCTCTGTTACCTCTGAATCTTTCTCTCTCCTACCCCCTGACACTGCTACTGATCTTCTTCTCTCTATCCTCTCCTCTTCTCTGGACAATCTCTGTCCCCTCACCTCCAGGCCTGCACGCCCAACTCCACCTGACCCTTGGCTGACCGACTCCGTATGTATTGACAGATGGAGCCTAAGAGTGGCAGAGCGCAAATGGAGAAAAGGCAAACTCCCAGAGGACCTTCTCAGCTTCCAATCTCTTCTTTCCACTTTCTCTACCTCCCTTTCTGCTGCTAAGGCTACCTTCTATCGCTCTAAAATCCTATCCTCTGCCTCTAATCCTAAGAAACTCTTTGAAACCTTCTCTACATTTCTTCAACCCCCACCTTCTCCTACTTCCTCCTTTATCCCTGATGATTTCGCTAACTTCTTTGACAAGAAGGTAAACAACATCAGATCCTCCTTTTCTCACCACCCAGTTAGTGCTGCTTGCACTATCCCACCCTCTGCAAGCTCCCTCACCTCTCCACGTCCCACCCTATCCCACCTCGCTCCCCTCTCCCCCGACGAGATCCTCAACCTCATCACATCCAGTCGCCCCAACACATGCTCCCTTGACCCGGTCCCCTCCCCTCTTCTTCAGTCTATAGCACCTGAACTCCTTCCCTTTCTAACCCACCTCATCAACACCTCCCTCCAGGCAGGATGCTCTCCATCTGCCTTCAAGACTGCTAGAGTCACCCCCCTTCTCAAGAAACCATCACTTAACCCCTCTGACGTCAAAACTACAGACCAGTTTCCCTTCTACCCTTTCTATCCAAACTTTCGAACGTGCTGTCTTTAACCAACTTTCTTTGTACTTCCACCAGAACAACCTCCTGGACCCCAACCAGTCTGGGTTCAGGGTGGGTCACTCAGCAGAGACGGCCCTCCTTGCAGTGACAGAATCGCTGCACTCTGCAAGAGCAAACTCTCTCCTCTGTCCTGATACTCCTGGACCTGTCAGCTGCGTTCAACACAGTGAACCACCAGATCCTGCTCTCTACCCTCGAGGAGTTGTGTGTCACAGGCTCTGCACTCTCAATGTTTGCATCCTACCTGACAGGTCGCTCCTACCAGGTGACATGGAGGGGGATCTGTGTCGAAGCCTTGCAGACTGACTACAGGTGTTCCATAGGGTTCGGTTCTGGGTGCTCTCCTTTTCTTCCTGTACACGACATCCCTGGGTTCTGTTATTCACTCGCATGACTTCTCTTACCATTGTTATGCCGATGACAACCAGCTGATCTTGTCCTTACCTCCCTCTGACACACAAGTAGAGAGAGACACACATCGCTGCGTGCTTGAACGACATCTCGGAGTGGATGGTGACACACCACCTGAAGCTCAATCTGGACAAGACAGAGCTGATGTTCCTCCTGGGGGAAGGTTGCCCACACCGAGACCTGGCTATCGCCATTGACCACACCATAGTGACGTCAACTCGAACTGCGAGGAATCTGGGTGTGATCCTGGACGACCAACTGTTGTTTGCTGCAAACGTTGCATCAGTTGCTCGCTCCTGCAGATTTCTCCTCTATAACATCAAGAGGATTCGCCCATTCCTCACCAGTGAGACGGCACAGGTGCTCATCCAGGCTCTGGTCATCTCCCGGCTGGACTACAGTACCTCCCTCCTTGCTGGCGCCCCGGCGTCAGCCATCAGACCTCTGGAGCTTGTTCACAAAGCTGCAGCTCGTCTGGTGTTCAGCCGCCCTAAGTTCTCCCACACAACTCCCCTTCTCCTGTCCCTACACACTGGCTCCCAGTAGCTGCTCGCATCCAGTTTAAGACTCTGGTGCTAGCCTACAGGGCAGTGAAAGGAAAAGCTCCATCCTATCTCCAGGCCATGGTCAAGCCCTACACCCCCGCCCGACCACTTCGCTCTGCTGCCTCGGGACGCCTGGTTGCCCCGTCGCTCAGAGGCCCCTGTTCCCGATCAACCCAGTCACGGCTCTTTTCTGTCCTGGCCCCACAGTAGTGGAATGAACTCCCCACTGATGTCAGGACAGCGGAGTTGCTGCCCATCTTTCAGCGCAGGTTGAAAACTCGCCTCTTCAAGAACAACTACCCTGTTACTTGTTCTTAGCACTTGTTGTATTCAGTCCTTTAAAAAACAAAAAAAATCTCTTTCTTGCACTTTTACTTTAGCACTGGTTTTGCTCTTAGATGCTTGTTTAGATGCAATTATGACCTCTGATGACTAGTAGTTCTCCTGATTTCCTACGTTAAATGCACTTATTGTAAGTCGCTTTGGATAAAAGCATCGGCTAAATGACTGTAATGTAATGTAGTAGTAGGGTTAGTGGTAGTAGTAGGGGTAGTGGTAGTGGTAGTATTAGTAGTAGTAGTAGTAGATTTATACTGCTATCTATTATTGTGTAGATAGACAGTGGCAGTAGAGCTGGATGTTGCCCCTGTGGTGTTGTCCCTGAGGCAGCAGAGCTGGATGTTGTCCCTGGCTCTTCCCTCACTCTCAGTGTTTACCTGTAGAGCCAGCATGCTGAGTGGTAGTAGTAGTAGTAGTAGTATTAGCGGTGGTAGTAGTAGTAGTAGTAGTGGTAGATTTATACTGCAGGTATTATTGTGTAGATTGATAGTGGCAGCAGAGCTGGATGTTGTCCCTGTGGTGTTGTCCCTGAGGCAGCAGAGCTGGATGTTGTCCCTGTGGTGTTGTCCCTGTGGCAGCAGAGCTGGATGTTGTCCCTGAGGCAGCAGAGCTGGATGATGTCCCTGTGGCAGCAGAGCTGGATGATGTCCCTGTGGCAGCAGAGCTGGATGTTGTCCCTGAGGCAGCAGAGCTGGATGATGTCCCTGTGGTGTTGTCCCTGTGGCAGCAGAGCTGGATGTTGTCCCTGTGGCAGCAGAGCTGGATGTTGTCCCTGGCTCTTTCCTCGCTCTCTTAGTGTTTAGCTGCAGAGCCAGCATGCTGAGCTCATCCTGGATGTTCTCTCAGAGTATCTTCATCACTGACTTCTAGAGTTTCTGTCCAGTAAGCAAGCAGCAGTCAGTAGTTTTATGGCGCTTGTTTCACATCGTCATAGACCTGCAAGAGACCTTGGTCCCATATTTGTGTCAGTCGCTAGTTTTGACTGTACATTTTACAGGAATTATGGTGTAATTCCACCCCAACCCAGTCTCGGGCCCTGGCTCACAATGTGCAGAACTCTGCAGCGTGTGGTGTTGGCATTTCTTTTCCCCTGAAGATGTGTAACTCACAATCTGGGCTCAGTTAGTGAAAGTCATGCATGATTTAGCAGCACATATGTCCCTACCGTTTGCCATATTAACTATTCACACAGAAACTCTCTATCTATCTATCTATCTATCTATCTATCTATCTATCTATCTATCTATCTATCTATCTATCTATCTATCTATCTATCTATCTATCTATCTATCTATCTATCTGTCTGTCTGTTCATCTGTCTCTTACTTCTCATCTGTCCATTCATTATTTCCCTCATTCAGTTATTTTTTTTTTTGTAGTAGGGCTTTTTCCCCTGTAAATGGAAGCATGTGCTCCACCTCTCAACTCTGCTCCTCATTCCCTTCTGTTCTGTCTCTCCTCCATCCACCCTGTTTTTTCTCTACCAGGCTACGTTGTAAGGCCCCCACCACCATCACCACCACCACTAGTCATGCCTCTACAGCAGCAGCAGCAGTGCTCTTCTGCACAGGAAGCCTCTCTGTCCCACATGCACCATGTACACTCACCTGCTCACTCACCTCACGCTTCAAGTCTTTCTGGTTTTTTATTTTTATTTTTTGTAAATACACATATGAACTGGCATTCTAGCTATTAATACATTAATATTCTGAAGGACCGATCTGCAATGCTGGAACTACCCCAATGCTCACCCCCACATGTGGTGGGTCCACAGTGTGGTGGCTCCATGTTGTTTTTTCGGGCTGGGCCTGACCGGGCCCCATGGGACGAGGCCCAGCCACCAGACGCTCGCCGGCGAGCTCCTTTCCCAGGTCTGGCTCCAGGAGGGGGGTCCCGGTTTCCCTTTTCCAGGCGAGGTGCTATAGCTCTGTTGGTGTACTTTCACTAAGTTTCTTGGAAATCGCTCTTAGTCTGGCCCCTCCCCTGGGACCAGTTTGCCTTGGGAGACCCTACCAGGAGCTATTGCCCCGGACAACACAGCTCCCAGGATCACCAGGACCCCCAAACCCCTCCACCAAGTTAAGGTGGTGATTCTCGGAAGGGAAGGTGGCGATTCTCAGAGTAGAGCTGCTGCTCCTTCGCGTCAGAGGAGCCATTTGAGGTGGTTTGGGTATCTAATTAGGATGCCTCCTGGGTGCCTTCCTTTGGAGGTTTCCAGGCACCTCCAACTGGGAGGAGACCCTTGGGTAGACGCAAACTCGCTGGAGGGACTACATGTCCAATCTGGTCTGGGAACGCCTTGGGATCCCCCAGGAGGAGCTGAAGGGTATTGCTGGGGAGAGGGACGTCTGGAGTGCCCTACTTAGCTTGCTGCCACCGCGACCCGACCCTGGAGAAGCTGCTGATGATGAGATGAGTATATAGGAAGCAGTATAAAATAGCCATCCGGGCGCTGCTCATGTATTTCATTTATAACCTGTCTGTTTGAATGCACAGCTGCGTCGGAGCACAAAGGCACAGTAAAGAACAGCAGTTCTCCATCACGGATGTGTTGCTAAATTAGTTGTGTCCACCTGCAGTCCAAGTCATTTCCCCTTCTTTTTTTTTCAGGATTCATAATAGCAAGTATGAATCCTGGTGACACCCTACTATCATTCCTTCCTTCTTTCTTGCCCTTTTTGTAAGAAAAACACAAAATCCATGAAATATTTGAACTGCTTTTTAAAGCATTGCATGTTTTGGGACACAAGTGCAGCGTCTACATATCCACCATGTCTCATTTTGTGTGAGACTGTAATCATCAATATACATGAACATGTGTAAGCAGTGGTGCACGTGGTTTAAGTGCACTTCAGTGACTGTTGACGTCTGTGTTTAGAGAGTGTTGACATAAAGAAGCATGTGCTGGAACAGATTAGACCAGAAGAGAATAGAAATCCATCTCCATCTCTTTCTCCCCCTTTTCTTCTGATATAATAAAGTGGTTTTATTTTGTTTCGATTTTGTTGACATTCATCCCAATTCTCCCCAGTCTGCTTCTTTTTATTTTCCCATTTTTATTTTCCAGTGTATAGCTTGCTCCCGTCTTGTATATCCAGTGTATAGCCTGTTCCTGTCATGTGTAACAGCCTGGTCTCCTGCCTGGCTCAGATGTAACGTGTGTGTGGCTGTTTGCCTCCTGCTCTTGGCTTTGCTCAATATGCATTTTAAGTGATTTCTAAATATATTGGGAATATTTTGGAATCCATATTTGTGGTCAGAGATGGGCAAAAATACATCAAAAACCATCTTGTTACAAATTATAAATACTTGCTCATCAAATGTATCAAAATAAAATACAACATACTGGTATTTAATTAAAATATAAGTAATTTAAAATACAAAAATACATTCTATACACACTGATACCACTTTTAGACATTTAGTAGCCTCAATATGGGTCTGACCTTTAACCCCCCCCCATGTTGAAAAGATTAGCTCTGCTAATTTCCCCACATCATAGATTTGAAGTGGCCAATCAGGATATCTTGGAGGTGGGAGGCTGTGAATCCAGGGGTGCATGCTGGGTAGTTTCTGTCAGTCAAAGCGACCATTGACTGAAAGAAGGAACAGCCAATTGAAATGCAACTGGCAACTGGGGGAACTGAACAGTAGGTCACAGTGATGCCCTAGTTCTTCCAGAAGACAATAAGACTGGCCATTTAGCAGATTTATTTTTTCAAGAGCGATGTAATATATATATATATATATATACACTCACCGGCCACTTTATTAGGCACACCTGTCCAACTGCTCGTTAACGCAAATTTTTAATCAGCCAATCACATGGCAGCAACTCAATGCATTTAGGCATGTAGACATGGTCAAGACGATCTGCTGCAGTTCAAACCGAGCATCAGAATGGGGAAGAAAGGTGATTTAAGCGACTTTGAACGTGGCATGGTTGTTGGTGCCAGACGGGCTGGTCTGAGTATTTCAGAAACTGCTGATCTACTGGTATTTTCACGCACAACCATCTCTAGGGTTTACAGAGAATGGTCCGAAAAAGAGAAAATATCCAGTGAGCGGCAGTTCTGTGGGCGAAAATGCCTTGTTGATGCCAGAGGTCAGAGGAGAATGGCCAGACTGGTTCGAGCTGATAGAAAGGCAACAGTAACTCAAATAACCACTCATTGCAACCGAGGTATGCAGAAGAGCATCTCTGAACGCACAACACGTCGAACCTTGAGGCAGATGGGCTACAGCAGCAGGAGACCACACCGGGTGCCACTCCTGTCAG
Source organism: Lampris incognitus (assembly GCF_029633865.1). NCBI lineage: Eukaryota > Metazoa > Chordata > Actinopteri > Lampriformes > Lampridae > Lampris > Lampris incognitus. Next base: position 38,246,291 of record NC_079227.1, read on the forward strand.
CTAAGAACAGGAAACTGAGGCTACAATTCGCACAGGCTCACCAAAATTGGACAATAGAAGATTGGAAAAACGTTGCCTGGTCTGATGAGTCTCGATTTCTGCTGCGACATTCAGATGGTAGGGTCAGAATTTGGCGTCAACAACATGAAAGCATGGATCCATCCTGCCTTGTATCAATGGTTCAGGCTGGTGGTGGTGGTGTAATGGTGTGGGGGATATTTTCTTGGCACACTTTGGGCCCCTTGGTACCAATTGAGCATCGTGTCAACGCCACAGCCTACCTGAGTATTGTTGCTGACCATGTCCATCCCTTTATGACCACAGTGTTCCCATCTTCTGATGGCTACTTCCAGCAGGATAACGCGCCATGTCATAAAGCTCGAATCATCTCAGACTGGTTTCTTGAACATGACAATGAGTCCACTGTACTCAAATGGCCTCCACAGTCACCAGATCTCAATCCAATAGAGCACCTTTGGGATGTGGTGGACCGGGAGATTCGCATCATGGATGTGCAGCCGACAAATCTGCAGCAACTGCGTGATGGTATCATGTCAATATGGACCAAACTCTCTGAGGAATGTTTCCAGTACCTTGTTGAATCTATGCCACGAAGGATTAAGGCAGTTCTGAAGGCAAAAGGGGGTCCAACCCGGTACTAGCAAGGTGTACCTAATAAAGTGGCCAGTGAGTGTATATATATCTACTCATATATTTTCGTAATGTGTGTGTGTGTGTGTGTGTGTGTGTGTGTGTGTGTGTGTGTGTGTTAGTGTAGATAGCGGGACCGAAAACTAAAGCACTTATGATCCTAATTCTTTTTGGAGGTGGTAGGTATTGCCTCAGAGAGTACGGGAAAAATCCCAGAAAATTAAAATTATGCACAATTATGCATAAATATGCAAAATATTCATTTTTCTAAAAATAGCTAAAAACCAACCAACCAGAGGAGGCGCTAGTGCTGCGACCAAGACACATACCCACATCTGGCTTCCCAGCGACAGACATGGCCAGTTGTGTCTGTAGGGATGCCTGATCAAGCCTGAGGTAACACGGGGATTCAAACTGGTGATCCCTGTGTTGGTAGGCAACGGAATAGACCGCTACGCTACCCGGACACCCATGAATATTCATTTTCGATGATTCATTCACATGAAATTGCAGTTTAACCTTAAGACACTGTAGTGAGAGTAGTTTACCCGTACCCTGGTCAGAGAAGATGAAAAAATCGTCTTCATCCTCTTCAGTGGTGTTTGATGAGGCAGCCTCACTTTCTGAAACAACATGATGACTCACGTGCACGCAGTCCCAGACATACAGCCCCCACAGCCAACACTTGATTTAACTGCCTCCAGTTGCCCCTGTGTAGTACTTGTGATGCTTCTAAGTATGCTGAGGATTCTGCATTAGGTAACACTCAGGGGTTTTGGCAGAGCTTGATGGTTTGAATATCAATGGTTCATGTGTAACAAGTGGTACACTCCCTGCATTTCCTGTGGTATTTATTGTATCGCTTTAACTGGATGCTCTTTCATGTAAAACAGCACATTTATTTTGTTATTTATATGTTAAGAAGTGGGTGGCACGGTGGTGCAGTGGTTAGCGTGGTTGCCTCACAGCAAGAAGGTCCTGGGTTTGAGCCCCGGGGTAGTCCAACCTTGGGGGGGGTCGTCTCGGGTCGTCCTCTGTGTGGAGTTTGCATGTTCTCCCCGTGTCTGTGTGGGTTTCCTCCGGGGGCTCCGGTTTCCTCCCACAGTCCAAAGACATGTAGGTCAGGTGGATCGGCCGTACTAAATTGTCCCTAGGTGTGAATGTGTGTGTCGGCCCTGTGATGGCCTGGTGGCCTGTCCAGGGTGTCTCCCCGCCTGCTGCCCAATGACTGCTGGGATAAGCTCCAGCATCCCCGTGACCCTGAGGGCAGGATAAGTGGTTTGGATAATGGATGGATGGATGGATGTTAAGAAATGGTCTTTTCTGGTATGTTAAATATGTAGACTTAGTTTTATAAATGGGACAAGAAGGGCAGAGCTCGTGCACAAGTGGCTTTATTTTTCAAATTACTGCACAGTTCACATGCTAAACAGTCATTACTCTCCACTGACCCTCTCCTGGCCGAACTGCTGTTTGTCAACGTTGTAATGAAATTGTGTTCAAACAACTCATTTTGTCAGTTGGTGGTTTGGAAGTCAGTTTACTAAATCTATGAATAGGTTTATTCCTTGATTGCCATCATTGCATAGTGGGTTCATCCATCCATCCATCCATTATCCAAACCACTTATTTCATCTGTAGGGAAGTTGTTTTCTGGAATAACAACGTCGTTTCCAGTCGCCAGATGAGGGGGAGCATCTTCCTCCATTTCAAAGTCTGGCTCCGTTTGGAAAATGCAATCAGCTGCAGTGTTAGGAAAGCCCACAACATTAAATATACCTCTTTGCCAGTTGCAAGGGGATCCGTCCTGCTTGTGTGGATAAGCCGTGGTTCTTCCATTGGTATCCAAACTCGCTGGCTGCTCTGTGAACCCTAGACATAAAATGAAATGTAAACAGGGCAGGCGGAGGTCATCGGTCTAGTCCAGTACATCATGGTTTTCCATGAAGCTGGAGAGATTAGGCAAATAAAATGATACTAGTCTATTTAGTTCTGCCCACAGCTATTCAGTTCTCGGATTGTGTGCACCACGTCCAGTAATAACAGTCTGTGTGTACTCCCCCTCTGTCCAGCGTCTAGCGAGAGACTGCGATGTTCTCCATGCTGTGGTTGCAGCGAACCCGAGACGGCGGCGAGCCAAAGTCATCAACTCCAGCAAGAAAGGGTTGTAGGACACTAGGGGCTCGGTTGCTACTGAGGCAGTGCAGGCAGATAGTAAATCCATCGACACGACCACGGAAAACCATCCTCCACCCGACAAATGTTTGAGTTCCACTGATGTGCCTAAAGGAGATGTGTCATGTTCACATATTGTCCTAACAACTGAATAACGATGTTGCTTTGTTTCATCTTGTCATGTGCTCTGGGATTAAGAGAAGCGATGGTCTAATTTAGGTAATTAGAGTAGTGTAAACTACTAATAAGACCCACTGGCCGATCGACTAGGGGGTCTGACCCTTTAGTCGAGCGGTTAGTGATGTCTTATTAGTAGTTTACAGTCGTCACCCTCTCCCGGAAGCGCGCCCTCACGCTTTGTTCTTCCCGCGCTCCGAAGAGACTTCTGAGGATCTGCACACTTCCGGATCCCACCGCTGCCACCAATGTAACCGGTTGTTTTCTCGCCCGGTGCGGGATTCGATACGGGGTGTACTGCATCACAAGGCGACATCACTAACCGCTCGACTAAAGGGTCAGACCCCCTAGTCGATCGGCCAGTGGGTCTTATTAGTAGTTTACAGTAGCAATAATAATTACCATTACTCATTAGTGGTCTACACGCTATAAACACGTCCACAAATAGCGCTCCATCTGAAGGCCCGTCCAACCGGATCACGCTGCTGCGGGCGGTGCCTGACACGGAAACGTGGTGTTTTGATGTTGTGTGCTCGTGCACTTCCCAGAATACAACATTCCCCTGCGTTTGGGGTATCCGTTAAATCTTAGCGAACAGGCCACATATGACGTAGTCTTAACCAAAAGGGTATGTATCACGCCGTATTTTGGTTTACAAAACAACCGATATGTTGAATGTTTAAGTGGATTGTTTTTTTAAATAGCTATGGGCGGTATATTTCAAGACTTTTAGAGCCCGCTGAAATGGAGCGGTTCTCCATTTTGTCCTGTGTGTTGTCTCGCTCGTCATTTCTACCGGAGGAGCTGTATGACCTCACAGCACGTGGCATTAAAGTTCAGCTTTGCTGAGCTCTGGCTGCGAGCTAGCCGAGCTCGGCGCCGGTCCGGTGCCTGAGCTGCGAGCTAGCTGAGCTCGGTGCCGGTCCGGTGCCTGAGCTGCGAGCTAGCCGAGCTCGGCGCCGATCCGGTGCCTGAGCTGCAAGCTAGCCGAGCTCGGCTTGGCACCAATCCCTTTTTGCACCTTAGAACAGTCGTGAAGGAGTTTCACAGCAAAGCGGCGAGGAGTTTGCACGTTTGGTGTGAAGGTCCCTTTACACTGCCATGTGCTCCTTTGTGGGGAGTTCTCTGCTCCTCCTCCTTTAAGAGTTCCTTTTGCCTCTACCTCTTACCTGGGACCGCACTAAGAGCTGACCCTCTCCATATGGTTGTTGAAGACATCTTCCTCCAAATGAGTATTTTAGAAGTCAGTCGGAAAGGTATTTGTGCCCTGCCGTGTGCCCAGGTCATGTGACAAAACTGGTGTGAAGCATTTGAAATGGTGCACAGTAAATATTAGTAGTATATCACACTATGAATATTGACCCTTTTTCTCCCCGATTATACTTGGCCACCTACCCCACTCTTCCAACCCATCCTGGTCTCTGCTCCACCCCCTCTGCTGATCCGGGGAGGGCTGCAGACTACCACATGCCTCCTCCCATACATGTGGAATCGCCAGCCGCTTCTTTTCACCTGACAGTGAGGAGTTTCACCAGGGGGATGTAGCGCGTGGGAGGATCACGTTATTTCCCCCCACCCCCGATCAGGCGCTCCGACTGACCAGAGGAGGCGCTAGTGCAGTGACCAGGACACATATCCACATCTGGCTTCCCACCTGCAGACACAGCCAATTGTGTCTGTAGGGATGTCTGACCAAGCTGGGGGTAACACAGGGATTCGAACCGGCGATCTCCATGTTGGTAGGCAATAGAATAGACCGCTACGCAACCCAGACTCCCATAAATATTTCTTACAGGAATATATGCAGATCTACAGTGTAGGGCGTCCGGGTAGCATAGTGGTCTATTCCGTTGCCTACCAACACGGGGACCACCGGTTCGAATCCCCGTGTTGCCTCCGGCTTGGTCGGGCGTCCCTACAGACACAATTGGCCGTGTCTGCAGGTGGGAAGCCGGATGTGGTTATGTGTCCTGGTCACTGCACTAGCGCCTCCTCTGGTTGTTCGGGGTGCCTCTTGGGGGGGGGACTGGGGGGCATAGTGTGATCCTCCCATGTGCTACATCCCCCTGGTGAAGGTCCTCACTGTCAGGTGAAAAGAAGCGGCTGGCGACTCCACATGTATGGGAGGAGGCATGTGGTAGTCTGCATCCCTCAGAGGGGGTGGAGCAGAGACCGGGACGGCTCAGAAGAGTGGGGTGATTGGCCGGATATAATTGGGTAGGAAAAAAAAAGGGGGGGGGTCTCGTACAGCTGATGAGAGATTAAAATCCATTCAACTATTTGTCAGTATAACCTGTTATGGGTCCCACAACGCAGCATCACACACAGCATGTGCGACATGTGTGTTCAGCCCGCTCTGCTTTAAGCTTTGCTGTTACCTCCTGTCAGGAATACTACACAGCCAGGAGTGATGTCACTGAGTACTGTGAGCAGAGCCCCCGCTGCCCAGCCGGCCTCTATATGTTGTGTATATTGTGTATATTTTGGGCATTTCAGCTGCAGTGGCTGACAGCGTGCTGGAGAGAGAGGGAGGAAATCATGCAGGGAGGGATGAAGGGGGGAGACGAGACAGTTTGTATGGCATGGTGTCTGCTTATTCCAATGTAATATGCAGTAACACACAGCCAGCCAGTCGCCTGTGTCACTTCAGAAGTACAAGTTTTCTGCAGCAGCCCTGTGGGGTGACGCTGTTATACTGCCCCGGTGTGGGTGTGTGTGTGTGTTTTAAAAGGCTGCAGGGACTAGGTGAACACATCTTGGAGACCGTGTGTGTGTGTGTGTGTGTGTGTGTGTGTGTGTGTGTGTTTTAAAAGGCTGCAGGGACTAGGTGAACACATCTTGGAGACCGTGTGTGTGTGTGTGTGTGTGTCTTCATGATGGAGCTGGCAGGTTACCGTGGTTTTGACAGTGCACGTCCATATGTAGCAGCGTAGCGTGGTTCTGCCATGTAGCGGTTACATGTGTGCTTTGTGCCGTGTTCACAACCCTCAGTAGAACAGCCTTCACTGTGTCCCTTTACCTGGAAAACGTGATTAAAACTTCACCCCCCACTCCCTGGCAGCATGTGGGAGTGCACGAGGATGCATGTGTACTACATGTGTATGTACTGAGCCCGTGCTGGGCACACATGTTGTGTGTGTGTGTGTGTGTGTGTGTGTTAGAAAGAGGAAGAGACGGATCAGATGGTGACATGTGAGTCAGCTGCAGTGCTGCTGGTGGTATTTTTAGTGAAGCTGCTCTCCTCTGTGATTTGGACTAATTAGGATTCTCCTGGTCTCGCTAAATGAAAGTCATACTCTACTGCAAACACTCACGTGATGGAGGGGGGGTGTGTGTGTCTCCACGTGTGTGTGATAGAGAGAGCAATGGCTAGAGCAAGGGAGAGAGGCGAGAGAAGGACAGATAATGCAGATTTTATGTAAGGTATACTGTATGCGGATACTATGCACACAATGTGCACTTTGTTTTGCACGTCTTTTTCTCCAAGACACACTGTCAGCAGACATGACAGATGGACAGAAATACATTGTGATGGCTTTGGTGCCGAGGAACAAAGGCATACTGACAACTGACAGAGTTCCACACTACACAATAATAATAATAATAATAATTACATTTATTATAATGGCACATAATACAAAATTAAAAACGAGAAGTATGTTGTTTTGATTTTCTTTCATAGAACCAATACTTTCTGATGGTGGATGCTGTGTTCTCCACTAGGTGATGTTGCATTGGACTGAATTTCCCCTGAAATGCACTTCAGAGGGTATACTTATCATTTGTGATGTGCCCTGTAAAGTGCATAGAGAGAAAATAAGTGGTTTACGCTTAAAGTTAGAGCTACTTATTTGAACTTGGCTACTTACAAGCCTGCACCCATACTTCACCAGGACAAGGGACATCCTTGTCTTTAAAAAGCCTCGAGGCTTCACTCGTGGTTTTAACCTCGACCATGTTTTCCTAATTTACTTATGTGAGCTTGTACAAAACTACACGAAGGATCTCAGTCTAATATAAACTGCCCCCTGAAGTATTCTTTTTACTCAGTTCAATTATGATTTTTTCTTTCAAACATGCAGTTTGGTAGAGATATGCCTGGCCTAATTTCTGTGTGTTAGTGAGTGTGTGCAGGCATGCACATATTTGTGTTTCTGTAGCCATACAGATACACATGTTTACAGTTACCCTCTGAAACATCTTGATTCTTTTTATTATTTTTCATTTTATTTTATTTTTGCGGCGGGGTGTGTGGCATTAATGCTACTCTATTCTTAACTATTCTGTGAATTCCGTCGAAACTAATAAAAGATGCATAGGCTGCAATACTGGATTGTATTTATCCCACTGTCCCTATCGGATGATCGCACCCAAATTTCCACCAGCCCAAGCCAACAGACCCAGCAGCAAGCCGAAACTGCTGCCTACGTGCCAGAGACCCCCATTTTCTGTAGTCCAAAAGCCATCGAGGAAGTGAGTGAGTCCAGCAAGCATGAGTGGACAGCCCATCGGGAGCACCGGGACTTTTCCCAGTGGTCTGAGGGTCGTTGTGGCCTGCCATGAACAGTCAGCTTGACCAGGGATAATATAGCAAGCAGGAATAAGGTGACGGACCAGTCTGGCGGTGTGACTCTCTCTTTCTCCGCAGCGTCCCCTGCGTGATGGTCCATGCACCAAAAAAAAAAAATGTCATTATGTCTCTGCGACGCACATAGTAACCATCTAACCGATAACATAACTGATACATAACCGATAACATAACAATACATAACCGATAACATAACCGTCTTCCTGCTTCTCTACCGATGACATTTGAGCTAACTTGTATCTCATTCACTTTTTCAAAAGTGTAGACTAATTGTTTTGTGTGTCTAGCCTTGTACATTTGTATGTGATATGATGGTTGTGTTCTTAGTGAGTCTGAGGGTGCACCCCTAGCCATAGCATACCTTGAAAACTCAGCATTCAGGTAGGCTACATGTTGGTCAGTCCCAAACATTTGTATTTGGTAATCTGGGTAACTTTCCCCCCAGATGACATAGTGGCCAAATTTAGCTAAACTAGTCTGTTACCCATTACATCAACAAACAGGGTTAGCCTACAGAATTAGTGGTCTGGTGGTTTGTGTGAACAGGGTGGCCTTGGATGGAGTCGAGTCCTGGCCTGAATTACTGTTTCAGTCCGCCCCTGCCAGCAAGCACCAACTCAGTCTCTTACATGGACCGTATCCCGCCTGCTTCATCTCTCCACAACATTCAAGACTACTATAGTTCACCTGACGAGTCCTCAGCATCTCCCAGCCCACCTCCTTCATCAGCAAACAGAGGATGGGGCAATCCAAGAACAGTCCATTCCTGTTGCTGTTGTTTTCCGATTCCTTCACCTACGAAGATAACTCCAGTCTCCGGCCATTGCTCCAACAACACCTGCCAGTCCCTGCATCGCCACGCTCCAGCGAAGTCCCCCAACGACCAGCCTTGTCTAAAATATAAAACAAACAAAAGGGGAAAAATCCGACTGGACTGTAGCCACTCTTCAAAAAACACTAAAATATAAAAGAACAGGCAGAAAAGCAAAGCTTTAAAGTGGTTTCATGTCAGTCTGTTGTGCCCACTGCTCCGTCAGCACCAGCTCTCTTCCGGGTGATGTCATCACGCACACCCCAACAACAAGCCATGACATCAGCGTACTTGTTAAACGGACAGCACAACTATATCCTCCAACTGAAAGACAGAAAGAAAGAGCAGCAACAAAAGCAAAGATCGGGATCATCAACCAGAACAAATAACACCAGGGCTTCAGCAACCACTCTCGTCAATATACAATCACCCACTTCAGATGGAGCACCCAACACCAGAATTCCAGGGCCCTCCACCTTCCATTAGGTTTTTCAACACCAGGCCCAGCAGCCTACATCATCCAGGGCAAATGACACAGTTTCCCCTGCCATCCAGTTCCAGTAATCACAACAGTCAGCCTTAGCAGGGGAACCTGGCACCAGGATGCCAGCAACCCCTGTCACCTACTTCTATCAACTGCTGTAGCCTGCCTCAGCCGGGGCTTCTGGCAACTGGATGCCAGCAGTCCCAGTGGTCCACTTCTAGCAACCGCAGCAGCTGGCTTTAGCCAGGGCATTTGGCACTGGGATGCCAGCGCCCCTAGCCCTTCTCCAGCACTCACGCCAGTCTGCCTCAGCCAGGGCATTTGGCTCTGGGTTGCCAGCGTCCCCAGCTGTCCACTTCATGCAACCACAGCAGCTTGCTTTAGCCAGGGTTCCCTGGCACCAGGATGCCAGGATCTTCCTTCTCCCAGCTTCATGAGTCCTTATCTTTTTAACGATGGATTTTCTTGAACTTTAAATATAATTCAACTGAAAAAACAAGTAAAAAAAAGTATTCGGCTGTCGACACATCATCTGCAACTTCCTCGTGGCATTTATTATACAGGACAGACAGTGCTACTCAGCTGAAATGCTGCTGTGATGGTATTGCATAATGCTTATCCAATATGTTTACCAGTTTCTTGAATCCCTGGTTGCTAAAAGTGCTAATTGGACACATGTCTTTTGCTAGGAAGAATGTGATGGCATCTGTTATTCCTTCATGTCTTCAAGAGCTGGATGGGTAGGTGGTTGCATTATAGCGTGTCCTTAATCAATGACTTTGTTGCGGTGGAAGTTGTTGAGGGGGCTTTGGTTTTCTCTGTTTTTTGCTCCTTTATTGTTTGGTCATAGATCACTTTGGGACTGAATTTCAGATGATTAAACAAAGTGGCCATATTACCTTGTGGTACAGACACTACCATGTAGCAAATCTTGCACAGTATTTGTTTTGGTTCCTCCTCAGCCTCCTTGAAACCAAAGTGTTTCCAACCAGATGAATTGGTTTTGCCTGTCTTGTTGGCCACTCTTTTCATCATCTTGGCTCGAGCAGAACTAAACATGCCACAGCCTGGCTGAGAATGAGTTTGGGCTTTTAGGAAGGGGCGAAAGTGCATCGCTGTAAAGGAAAAGGGTGCGCTGGATTTATAACACAAGACACAATGACAGCATTGTTTAAGGCACGGTGGCCCAGTGGTTAGTGCTGTCGCCTCACAATAAGAAGGTGGTGGGTTCGAACCCCGGGGTTGTCCAACCTTGAGGGTCATCCCAGGTCATGCTTTGTGTGGAGTTTGCATGTTTTCCTCGTGTCTGAGGCAGGTTTTCTCCGGGTGCTCCAGTTTCCCCCACCATCACAAAGACATGCATGTTAGGGTTAGTACTGCCGTCTGTGCTCCTGACCGAGGCATGGCAAGACGAACTGGAGTTGGTCCCCGGGTGCTGCACGGTGGCTGCCCACTGCTCCTAGCTACAAAGCTAGCATGGGTTAAATGCAGAGGAATTTCCCCACGGGGATCAATAAAGGATATCAAAATAAAAAAATAATTGCAAAACAGAATATGGCACATTACCATTTTATCTCAATTTCATAATTGTTGGAAGCCAACATCGTAACTGAAAATAAAATTCGATTAACCACCCAGCCCTGTGAGGAGGAGAGAATAAGGAGAGGAGAACATCAAGAACTTGATGGGAAGAAAGATGAGAGAAGAAAATAGAATGCTTCTATTAAGAGGAAGGCACACGGAGAAAATAAGAGTGATATTCACAAGACAAACTGAAAATGACGCTGCTCCATGTAAGACATTGTCCTCACTAGATTTTTATAGTCCAGAATCCTACAAATGTATGTCATTTCATAGTGTTTTTAGTGTTTTCTTGGTTTCCATGCACTCTGTCTCCTAAACTTGTCATGAAGAAGGAAAATAAACTCAGATTGTTGCCAGAAACTCTGAAATCCACCTCGTGTTGGCAGAAAATTGGTCATATCATCAGAATCAGGGGCAATGAATACAGAACCAGCCTCCATTCTCCAAGAGGCCTTAGGAGCGAGGAAGATGAGGGAGGTCATATCTGGATGTATATACACAAAGATGATGGTGTGCGGCGTGAGGTCCTTCTTTGGGTGTGCTACTTCGGATAGAGATGAAGACAGTGGGACAGAAAGGGAAAAAATAAAGCAAGGGGGAAACATAGCAGGATGCAAAGTGGACAGGAAGGGAGAATGAAAACAGATGGAATAAAGAAAAGGTAGGGGGCATCCGGGTGGCGTGGCAGTCTATTCCATTGCCTACCAACACGGGGATTGCCAGTTTGAATCCCCGTGTTACCTCCGGCTTGGCTGGGCGTCCCTACAGGCTCAATTGGCCATGTCTGCAGGTGGGAAGCCGGATGTGGGTATGTGTCTGGTCACTGCACTAGCACCTCCTCTGGTCAGTCGGGGCGCCTGTTCAGAGGGGAGGGGGAGCTGGGGGGGGGGGGTAGCGTGAGCCTCCCATGCGCTGCGTCCCCCTGGTGAAACTCCTCACTGTCGGGTGAAAAGAAGCGGCTGGTGACTCCACATGTATGGGAGGAGGCATGTGGTAGTCTGCAACCCTCCCCGGATCAGCAGAGTTGGTGGAGCAGAGACCGGGACGGCTCGAAAAATAGGTAATTGGCCAAGTACAATTAGGGAGAAAAAGGGGGGAAAATCCAACAACAACAACAAAAAAGATAACAGCCCGTCATTAAAAGGTCACAGGTTGGATTCCAGCTGCTGCTCAACAGCCATGTGTCCTTGAGCAAATCACTGAACCTATACCTGCTCGCTGGGCTCTCCTAAATGTCAATGTTTCTAAAATTGTCAGTTTGCATTATCACAAAACGCTGCCCATCAGTAAGTGTGGAGGGGTTTTGGCTTTATCACATTTAGTGAGTTTGCCTTCATCCAGTGACTTTTACAACATTCCATCCGAGAGTACACATTTAAAACAAGTGATCCTGTCATCCTACACTTACCTCACACATGTGCCTGTTCTTCCAGCATCATTTACCCTACTTATAAACCAACTAGCCTACAGTTTTATTCTGTTGTTCCAGCATCATTTACCCTACTTATAAACCAACTAGCCTACAGTTTTATTCTGCCTGCTTTTGAACGCAAGTTCTCGGCACTAATTTGGGGAGTTTATTTTAATTCCACTCAATCTGCCTTTGGTGTTTGCAAAAATACCTTTTGATGTGTTTGGGGAATAAATGGGTTTTAAAAATAACTTGGAAGGAAGACGTGTAAGATGTTTCAGTTAAACCATCTTATTTGTGTAGAAATGCCTAGAGTTGTCAGCTTGTACGGTGTTTCAGCCTATTCTGTTTGGCCATTATGCAATAATAACCAGCAGAGGAGCCGAGTACAGAAGGCCTGCTCTGCTTCAGTGGAGTCGATCAGGTTGCTGAAGCAGCAGGACTTAAAATCAAGTGTGAAGAAGTCCTGATGTGGAGCACAGGGCCACAAACCTCTGAGCTCTGCTTACAGCACAAAGATGGACGTGTGTCTTTTTGTTTTTGTTTTTTGTTTGAATCAGGAACAGGAACATTTATTTGCGTACATGACATGAAACAAAACATGGTTTCCCCCAGCCCCCAGCAGTGCAACACAAAGACAAAAACACATCCAAAACCTACAAGAACACACATATATCCAACATATTAAAAAAGTAAATTAGAAAAAAAATCACTGTCCGAGAGAACGAACGCCAGCCAGGATGACTGTCAGAACTGCTGGTCTGCATGGGCTAGCGGTTAGCTTAGCCTGCCCTACTTCCGCGTCCTGTCAGTGAAGGGAATGCCTATGAAAGAGTCTTTTTAAAATCTCAGCTGCAGGGATTATTTTGGAAATCCCACTGAATGTATTAATCTGTACCATACATTATTATTCTCAGCAAACAGGACTACTTGTTACAGTTATTGTCCGGAGACTGTGGCTTGGACCCTAGCATTGCTAACTGTTAGCCTTGTGCTGGTGATGAAGCTTATTCTACTGGTAGTTAGAAGCAGTTTAAATTACTGTATGTATACGATCTTCAGCTAAACGCTTAAACGTGAATGTGCTCAGACTAACTTATACCACCTGAAGTTGGTGGGAAAATCTCTCAGTTGGAGACATTTAGTTCATCATCATTGGTCATCATACACAAATCTACTTAACGTCTTTGAGACTAATACCTGCACTAGCATTCATAATTTATGAGTTGTGGATGTAGGGAGTAGCATAATGCAAAATACCCAGCAACAAAGGGAGAATCTGGTGCAATGTCAGTTCTCTTAATACAACCTTTTAAAACTGCTTCATTTTGACCTGTTTTAGTACCCAGTGCAAGTAAGCATTACATGAATGGCTAATGCATGCTGAATAATCCAGGTAAGGAAATCACAGAAAGTTGAATCAGTTCTTCTGGGGAGGTTCTTGATAGACGTTGTGTCCAGAGGCACTGATTCAACTTTCTGTGATATGAATAGGTCATACAGTCCTTCGAGTTTCATTAAAGCCCTTTTAAGCAGCAATTGAAACAGGCTACTTGTGTTGTTGCGGTGGCGTTTGCTTTCCCTGGGGATGAATAAATTATGCATGGATGAACATATTGATGTTCAGTGGTATCAAAAGTCAAGACAACCTTTTAGATTATGTATTTTTAGTGCCTCGAGGCTTCAAATGAAAGCCTGTTATATTATGGGCATGTTTAGTAATCCACGTAAGGAAACCACAGAGGGTTGAATCAGTTTGTCTGGAAACGTTTCTTGACGTTTCACCATCATCTAAGCAAGTCTTCAGTCCAAACTGGCTGAAGGTGTCCCCACCCTTATAAACATAAAAACCCCTATAAACACTTGTGCAGTTGCATAACAACGGAAACCAACCATCAGTGTCATAGGCAAATATGGGCGTGACCATTAACTGGAGTTACGAAAGGCCATGTGTACTATTCGCAGAGGATTTGGGAATGTTTGCAATCACAGCATTGTAAGATGGGGACACCTGCAGTCAGGTGAGACTGAAGAGGTCACTTAGATGACGATGAAACGTTTCTCTCGATAAACGATGTGTCCAGATGAACTGATTCAACTCTCTGTGATTTCATTAGCTGGAGTCAGTGGCGCCCCCAGAAATTTTTCATCGGAGTGGCCAAATGGGGCCACTGAAAATCTTGGGGTGGCACACCAAAACCAAAAGCCATGACTGAATTTCGGGAATTCTATGCTGCTGTTGTAGTGTACTGTATAGGCTAGTGGAAAACTGTCAATATGAGAGGTAAGAAAATATACATTATTGATTTAAATGAACAGCACCTAATGTAAGATATCAGATAGAAGCATATTATGCATAATCAGAAGCATATTCTGCATATGCGACTCGTGGCTGGGGGGGGCCAGCGGGGGGGCCAGGGATAGTATCAGGGTGGCCGTGGCCACCCCTGGCCACCCCTTGGGGGCGCCACTGGCTGGAGTACTGAGCATGCATCAAGATGTTCGGACTCATTTCGGCGAGGATTGCCTTAAACTCGTACGTGAGTACGAGCAAACGGCACATAAGATGGCAGACTACAGGAACCACCTGAGATCCAGCCTCAGGAGCAGACAGAGCGGGATTACACCCAAGAGCCCGCAAATGAAATCTTCGGTCAGGGCCACCGAGCTAACCAGATCCTCCAGAAGGTACAGCCCCAGCTGGGGACGACAAACCTATTCTACTATCGACGCTTTGAAAGCCCAAGAGGAGCAGATCCAACAGAGCCTCACGTCGCGTCTAGATGAGACCACTCTCACACGTGTGACTGAAATCACGGATAAGACTCGTGTAGCTCAGCACGAAAAGGCGAAAACCAGGCAGCAAAAGAAGTTCGACCCACTTGCTGCACGCCAGACACATCGGCAGACAACGGACAGCGCCCGACTTTATATTTGATGGGTTTTTTTTTCGTTCTTATTTGGAAAAATTAAAACCCAGAAGAATTAAAACAAAAAATTAGAATTCCCCCCCCCAATGAATTGTTATTGTTTTAAGAGTCAACAAATCTGTCCGTCTGTGTTTTCTCTTTAACGAGGCCGATTCAAACCCATTGTTCAGATTTCTGTTGCGTTTAGGAATATAACTGTTTTTACCGCTAGAGGGCGTGTGTCTGCCATAACGCAGTCGTACTGATCCTGGAAATAATCTGTAAAATACAGAAATACAGAAAGCGAGGAAATGGGGCGAGAGAGAGAGACGGAGAAGGGACAGGACTAAGAGAGAGAGAGAGAGAGCAGGCTAAATAATCCAATCGGCTGTTTACCAGCAATTATCATTCCATCGACCTTTTGTAAAAAAAAATGTTTTTCTCATGAGGTTGATACAGTTAATAGTACATTAAGATTACATAGGTAACATTCAGCAGTGTGGGGCGGACTTCATAAACTATGAGGAGGCCAGGTACAACTGCACAATTTGTAATCAGGTGTCAAAACTTGCAGTTAGGGTAAACAGAGATTAAAATGAATCTCTATCAATGCCTACAGGTATCGATAGAGATTAAAAGAGGGAGGACAGTGGAATGGTGAGGATGCAAGGAGTAGAGTTGACGAAGGTGAATGAGTTTAAATACTTGGGGTCAACTGTCCAAAGTAACGGGGAGTGTGGAAGAGAGGTGAAGAAGAGAGTGCAGGCAGGGTGGAGAAGAGAGTCAGGAGTGATTTGTGACAGAAGGGTACCAGCAAGAGTTAAAGGGAAGGTTTACAAGGTGGTGGTGAGACCAGCTATGTTGTATGGTTTGGAGACAGTGGCACTGACGAAAAGACAGGTGGAGGAGCTGGAGGTGGCAGAGTTGAAGATGATAAGATTTTCATTGATGATGAAGGACAGGATTAGGAACGAGTATATTAGAGGGACAGCACAGGTTGGACGGTTTGGAGACAAAGCAAGAGAGGCAAGATTGAGATGGTTTGGACATGTGTGGAGGAGAGATGCTGGGTATATTGGGAGAAGGATGCTGAATATGGAGCTGCCAGGGAAGAGGAGAAGAGGAAGGCCAAAGAGGAGGTTTATGGATGTGGTGAGGGAGGACATGCAGGTGGCTGGTGTGACAGAGGAAGATGCAGAGGACAGGAAGAGATGGAAACGGACAATCCGCTGTGGTGACCCCTAACGGGGGCAGCCGAAAGTAGTAGCAGATAAATACCTGTACCCCCACCCACCTACCCACGCAATCACAGGCACATCCACTCCACATCTTCAAATGCTCAAAATAGCCAGAATACTTTGAATATGCTAATAGAATACTACATGTGTGTGCTTTTGTGTATGCTTGCACAGCACTTTTTTAACTTTAAACACTTCCCTGGAAAGCAGAGACAGGTGGTAAACGAGAATAAACTGTAATGCCTGTACTGGAGTATTAAGGGGCAGGCCGGGAAGTTCATATGCAGACTTCTGTAGATGGTGGTAGAATATAAAGCTTATAAAGTTTGTGAAGGCATGACTCTCCTTCCTGGACTTTCTGCGTCTTCTTGTCACCTTTCACCGCGGTCCTGACCATGGAAGTATAGATAAACTTTGAAGATATAACTATTAAAGGTATTTCCTTTGCATCTCAAATTAGGTGAGACACACTTAGCTTGCTAGCTTGTTCGAGAGGATTCATCGTGCATTCTGCAGTTATCTCTGGTTAAGGGTTTTTGAGAGTCAACAAAACAATAACATCTCACCAAAGGTCGCAAAGCCCTGTATGTTGGAGCGTTGTTGTGTAAAATATACTTACAGTTTACAGTTTTGTATAGCTCCACTTATTGAAAGGTGCTATCCAAAACTAAGTTGTTGTTGTCGTTAGGTTTGCATGAAAGGAAAGATAAAAAAAAAGAGAAGAAGAATTAGGGAGAGAATCGACACGAGTTAAAAGAGAGGATAGTAGGAAGGATTAGCACATCAAGCTAGCCGTACCAACCTGTTGTCTAGGAAACAACATCAATATCTATAAATGGATATTTATTTCCCATCCCTTCATATTTGTTTCGTGTGCAGCTATTTTCCTGTCACTTTGAAGTCTGTCTTTCCTCCTGTGGTGACAGTACTGGCAAAGAATCCCAGATCTGTTCCAGCCTGACAGATAATGCCAGGAAACAGTTAATATCTGCTGTCCCTACATTTTGTATTTAATAGATCCCATATGTCAGCCGTATGTCCTGTCACTGGAGAGCTGTTCCTAATAAAACTGTCATATAACTGCCAAAAATCAAAACTGTTAGTTACTGAAATGTGCTCAATGGTATGTATTGTCTTCAGAGTTTGTTCAGTCATGTTTAAGGGGGTGTCATGAGGAAAACACATGCTACTAGTAAATCTTTATCCCATGTTTTTTCCCTTAAATCCTTGGTGATTCTTGGACGCGCAGGATGGCTGTGACCGTATTTTGAACATTTTCATAGTAGGATTTTGATGCATCAGTAGAGAACATGAGGCTTTCTTGTCAGACCTGTGCTTTAGTCATCTCTGAAAGAATGATTTTAAGTTACAAGGGGAGTTGTTTTTTTGTCAGGCGCTGTGTGTGATGGGAACGACTGGTAAGTTAAGTCAGCACAAAGTTGAACTAGAAACATTATCTGATCCACTACTAGTGTGGAGGCTGTTTTATCATTTCATATTTCATCCTCAGTGTTTTATCATTTCATATTTCATCCTCAGTGTTTTATCATTTCGTGTCTCATCCTCAGTATTTGAATGTTTAATGTAGCTGCATATATGCTGATGACATGTCACTTATAAAGCCTTTTAGAAAAAAGGTGAAATGGTAACAATAATTCAACAAAGGAATATAAATAACACATGAGCGTTGTGTCATTTTTGTGAAAGATCATTTTAGTCCAAAACAGCAGTACACTGTTAACAATACAGAACTTTGATTCTCTCTATTCTATTTCCCAGCTAAAATTGTAGTTCCTATTTTTTCGAATGGCTTAAACATTTCTATTTGTCTGTCCTCAGCCCTCAACCTTAAGGGCCGTCCCAGGAAAAAGAAGCTGTCTGTTTCTCAGCGTAGAGACCCACAGGGACACGGTAAGGGGTCAGAGGCTAAAGGTCACTGTCACCAGCTGCACACCAACAAGGAGAACGGCGCCACAGCAGGAAAGAACTCTAAGGTAACCCAAGCAGCGATCAGTCGCTTATTATATCAGTTATATTGATATAAATTAATTTCTATTTCATTAATATCTATCGCCAACTATGGCAGGGGTTCCCACATTCTTTACTCAAAGGTCCACATCTGATTTTTATTCAAGGTCAGAGGTCTGGAACGATTGGCGATAACAAAATAACATTTAATCACCTCACTTATAACTTTTAAGTAGCATACGTCCAAGTTCAAGATAGTCGAAATACATTTGAGCCTAGTGGGAGACATGGCCTTGTTTGCCTGCAATCAGGTGCTTTAACTGAGGCACAAGAGCTGTGATTGTTTTGAAGACCCGCCCTACTTTGCCTCCGATTGGCTCTAACCCTAACGAAAACTGGTGTACTGGTAGGCTACTTATTACTGTTGTTTATGGTGGCATTGGTTTCTCTACGACTACTACTACTACTACTACTACTACTGCTACTACGTTCTGCTGCTCCCAGTAGGGGGCTCCACAGCGGATCATCCGTTTCCATTACTTCCTGTCCTCTGCATCTTCCTCTGTCACACCAGCCACATGTCCTCCCTCACCACATCCATAAACCTCCTCTCTGGCCTTCCTCTTCTCCTCTTCCCTGGCAGCTCCATATTCAGCATCCTTCTCCCAATATACCCAGCATCTCTCCTCCACACATGTCCAAACCATCTCAATCTCGCCTCTCTTGCTTTGTCTCTAAACCGTCCAACCTGAGCTGTCCCTCTAATATACTCGTTCCTAATCCTGTCCTTCTTCATCACTCCCAGTGAAAATCTTAGCATCTTCATCTCTGCCACTTCCAGCTCCACCACCTGTCTTTCCTCTGCTCTATTTCAACGAGGGCGGAGCTCAGCCCCTGCATGCACAGAGCAGAGCGGAGCAGAGGACAGACAGTGAACCAGATGAAGTGGCGATAGCGTTACTCAAGTTGATGACAGCTTCACTCGTTACATTACTGTAAGTGCAAGAAAAGCTTTGCACCATCCCAAAGCAAATTCTGCAGTGTAACGTTAATGTGCAACAAGACACAACATAGATAACGTTACACTTCATAACCTATTGTATTAATAACATAAGGCATGGGCCGGATCCAGATTGATTTGCCATTTGGTCTGGATGCGGAGCACGGTCCAGACTTTGAGAATCCCTGAACTATGGTAACAATAATGATTCTTCTCACTCTCAGTTCATGAAAGCCTTTGCATTTTAAAGAAAGGTGTCGGTAAGACACTTTTTTCGGGAATAAACTTTGAGCTGCCATATTAGGAAGCGTCATGTTTTACTTCATGTCTGTGAATGTTCTTATTCATCCAGGTCATGGTTATCCAAAGGAACTGAATCGAGTGCAACTGGACTTGGTATATATCCTTGAAGAAGTTTCGCCTCTCATCCAAGAGGCTTCATCAGTTCGTGCCTTTCTGACTAGACCAAGCTAGTCTGACTGGCTGCTGATGAAACTTACAATGCCGTCCTGTCATCTCTACCCAGGAGACTCAAGAAGCTTAGCCTCCAAGAACAACAGTCGGTCACTAACGGCTCCAACGACTCATGACCACTGAGTGGAGCACTAATGAAGTCGAAACTAACACCCCCAACGACCGTCACTGCTTAACATCGAATCACAAAGAGCCATGGACATCTATAGCTCTGATAACGACTCCAAAGAGGATAAATATCCGAGTCTCATCACCAGTCAGTCAGACTAGCTTGGTTTCGTCAGAAAGGCACAAACTGATGAAGCCTCTTGGATGAGAGGCGAAACGTTTTCACGGATATATACCAAGTCCAGTTGCATGTTTTACTTCAGTCAGCAGGGGTTGGTCTACCAGATAGAAGAGACAGAACTTTGTCTTGTGGACCGACCGGAGAGAAGCTCTGCTTCGTCCAAGAAAGATGATAAAAATAATGGCTTACATTTGTATAGCACTTTGTCTTGACACCCAAAGTGCTTCATATTGAAGGGGGTAACTCACTTCAACCACCACCAATGTGCAGCACCACCTGGGTGATGCACGGCAGCCAATTTACACCAGAACGCTCACCACACATCAGCTTGAGATGGAGAGGAAGGAATCATTGAGCCAATTATACAGAGGGATGATTAGTGAAGGGCAAGATAGTGAAGGGCATTTATTAAGCTAGCAAGCAGAGACTGGCCCACCAGAGATTTTAAGGTAGAACTTCCTCTCTGGTGGACCAACCAGGGAGAAGCACCAAAGCAACTAGCAGAAGAACATTCTCTAACAGTGGAAATCTTAGAGATTGCCACTTTAAGTTATATTAAGGAACATCTTTCTCTCTCTAATCTTTCTCTCTTGTCTTCTTTCTGCCCCCCTGCCTCTCGGATACCTGATTCACTTCGCAGGTGAAAATAGACAAAACAGCCGTATCCAAAGCCAAAGGGTGCAGCAACAGTAGCAACAGCTATTGCAGTATTAATGGCAGCACTAATGTCAATAGCAGCAGCAAGAAAACAGTGCTTCAGTTATCAGGGGACAAGAAGGAGGGCAGAGGAGGAAGAGGAGGAGCTGGCGAAGGAGCAGAAGAGTGCACAGCAGAGGAGCAGGCTTTTCTTGTGTCTCTCTACAAGTACATGAAGGAGAGGAAGACACCAATTGAGAGGATCCCGTACCTTGGTTTCAAACAGGGTAAGTTAGCTTCACTAGTTTTGTAAAGGACTAATGGAAGAATAATAGTACACCTGTGTGACCTACCTACATCTCAGTACCACTTCTTTTACCAACGATAAGGATAATGACTAGGAAGTGTTACTCACTTCCAAGTTCATTATTTATTTATTTTTACATCCAGGTCACATCCAACATCATTCCCTCATTTAATTTCACAGAGTGATATAAACTTCACCTGCCACTGAACGGGTTCATGACCAGAAATGACCAAAATGTTCCTTTTTCTATATCCAAGTCCTAATATTTTTTGTCCTGGGTACGACGTTAAACTGCAACCGTTGGGTCGTCGGCGGCTAAACCGGCACCCCCACTTCAACCCTTGGGTTGTTGTGAGGAGGGTGTGTGGACAACCAGCAGGACTAAAAACAAAACCTGTCAAAGGGCTGATGAGTTCCTCTGTGAACCAGCGGCCATCCATATCTGGAGAGGAGCTAGGGACCGACAGGTACTCCCCCTACTGGAACACAACGATGACTCAACTAAACTCAATCACCATACCAGATCTCGGTGGAAGAGACTTGTTGCGGCATCAGCTGTGCTCCTATGACCTCCATAGGTTACGGAGCTGATGTTGATGATGATGATGATGATGAATATTTTTCTGAGTGTGAAAATAGCAACAAAAAAGATCAATTAATTTTGCTTTAATTTCTAATGTGTTACAAGTGCACAGTATTGTATCAGCTTTGCTACTGTAAGAACATCTCTGGTAGTAACACCACAGGGAAGCAGGTTAAACAGCGGGGTATTTTAGACCAGTATTAACAAAACAGCATTATCTCATCTGCCGCTTCCCTTCATTCTGTTTGGTATCCCCAAATAATCTGAATTTAAATGAAGGTTTTCTTGTAACGATACCAGCTGCTTAAAGAAAGGGTACACGTTGCACTGTGTTTCCCCCACGTCTGTGTGTATGCCCCGTCTCCTGCGCAGGTCAAATAAAAACAAGTTGGAAAAAAAACAATCTCAGAATGGCCTCTTTGGACGGGAGGTGTGAAAAACCAAAGGCTGGGAGTGAATTATGCTCCTGCCAAACTCTGAGGGCTGGATGCTGTACAGACAAGTCACAAGTGTGGAGATTGGTAGCCTGATGCAGCAATGGAAGCAGGGCAGGAGGGCGTGATGACAGGCAGAACAGGGAAATCCGTGGACTGTAAATAAATCGGAATGGGTCGGCAGCTTTGAGGAAAGCAGAGAACCTCCCGCAGAAACAGAAAAAAGTAAAGAAACGAGATGTGACGGTGATTTGTAAAATTCACAGAAACGTGTAAATAGGAGTGGCAGCAGAACACAGCCTATGCATGACGTGTTCACAGGGCGGGCCATAGAGAGTCTGTCCCCAGATACTGTACCAGCTCACAATGATAGGTTACCATGAGGATGCCACAGCCCGTCCCCCTCCAAGCACCACAAAAGGTGAAAAGGCATGTCAGGGCTTCATTAGCCTCAAGGTCTAATGTGATCATCACTGAGGGATGACTAGATGGCCAGATGGCGAGAGCCAGGTTGGGAATTTTGTCAGGACACCGGGGGACCCCCTACTCTTTGCGACAAGTGCCATGGGCTCTTCAATGACCACAGTGAGTCAGGACCTCGGTTAAACGGCTCATCCAAAGGACGGCATCTCCTACAGCACAGTGTCCCCGTCACTGCACTGGGGATATTTTTTTTCTTTTACAAACCCAGAAGGAAAACTGCCCCCTACTGGCCCACCAACACCACTTCCAGCAGCAACTCAGTTTTCCCGGGAGGTCCCCCTTCCAAGTACTAGCCAAGCCCACACCTGCTTGGCTTCTGTCATTCAGCAGAACCAGGGTGCATGATGGTATAGCTGCTGGCATTACAGGCTGCATTAGGGCCAGGAAAGTATTTTGCAAGTTTAGCTTTACTTCAGTGCACTCTATGGGGCACTTCAAATTGTATAAGATTGAGATGGGCACAAGAAGAGGAATAATTAACCTGTAATTTGGCTTTATCCCATTAGGGGTCCGGAAACTGGACTCTCAGTTCAACCTCCCACTCGTGTTTGATTTTGACAAGTGGAGGTGGGTCAGATCTAAGAATGTAGTTGTATAGCTTAGATGTCAGCCCTGTCAGGTGTTCTGGTTTCTCTAAAATATTTAACAAGTCCTCAGGGGACAAGTGAGGCAATGTAGCGCAATGATCTTTAACGAAACTGTGAACCTGGAGATAAGGGAAAAAGCTATTTCGAGGCAGGTCATATTTACTGATCAGACTTTCAAAGTCGGCACAGGTGCTATCCAAAAGGTCTCTGAATGATGTGATACCGTTGTTGTACCAAAGCATGTAGGCAGAGTCAAGTTTTGATGGTAAGAATAGACGGTTATCGCACGACGGGACAAGGAGACTGGAGTTGAATAACTTGAAGTGTTTGCTGAACTGTGTCCGTATTTTCAAAGCTGACTAAACAACTGTGTTTGACAAGCAGGTTATTGGTGAGATGGGTAAAGGAGAGCATGTCAGAGCTGCAGGTGAGGATATATGACAGGACAGGGATTCCATTTTACACCCGTCCAACTCACCCTCGTATAGCTGAGTATTTTTTGTATATTTGACACCCAGTAGTAAAACATGAAATTAGGCAGGCCTTGTCCACCATCCCATCTCGCCACTTCTAAAGCACTTTTTCTTATCCTCGCTACCTTGCCTGCCAGTACAAATAGGAGAATAATTTGATCGATTTGCTTGAAGAATGATTTTGTCAGAAAGAGGAGAAGGCACTGAAAGAGGAACAAAAACCTTGGCAAAACATTCATTTTTATAGTTTGCACTTTGCCGGCCATGACAATGGTAATTTGGACCATTTTTGTAGGTCTGCTTTGACTTTGATAATTTGTCAAAGTCATTTTTATTTAGTGCCTGAAATGAATGAGTAATGTAAATGCCCAAATAACTAAAACTTGCAGGTGAAAGATGAAGGGTATATGCCCCTGTATGAGCTATGTTCGTGGAGTGTAGCATGTCTTGATGCATGCTCATGTTCGTGGAGTGTAGCGTGTCTTGATGCATGCTCATGTTCTTGGGGTGTAGTGTGTATTGATGCATGCTCATGTTGGTAGCATGTAGCATGTCTTGATGCATGCTCATGTTGGTAGCATGTAGCATGTCTTGATGCATGCTCATGTTCGTGGAGTGTAGCGTGTCTTGATGCATGCTCATGTTCTTGGGGTGTAGTGTGTCTTGATGCATGTTCGTGGAGTATAGTGTGTCTTGATGCATGTTCGTGGAGTGTAGTGTGTCTTGATGCATGCTCATGTTCATGGGGTGTAGTGTGTATTGATGCATGCTCATGTTCGTGGAGTGTAGCGTGTCTTGATGCATGCTCATGTCCATGGGGTGTAGTGTGTATTGATGCATGCTCATGTTGGTAGCATGTAGCATGTCTTGATGCATGCTCATGTTGGTAGCATGTAGCGTGTCTTGATGCATGCTCATGTTGGTAGCATGTTCCTTCTGATCTCAGCTTTGCTCTGCCTTCTCTGTGGAGGAAAGATCATGTTGAGTTTGGAGGTTCCTTTTTTGCTGGTAGAGATCTGGAGTAGGATTTATCGCATATTGGTTATCAATATCAGATATTTTATCAGTGTCCTTCTGTGTCTTTCTGTGTTGCCTGTTATGGTAAGCAGAGTGGGAGATACTTTTACCTCTTAGAAAAGCTTTTAGGGTTTCCTAACATAATGATGGCTTAGTCTCGTCTGTGCTGTTAAAGCCTATATAAATTCATCAGTCGCTTGCATTATTGAAGTGTGGAACACATCATTAGGCAGTAATGATGTGCTGAGTCTCCAGCGTGAATTTTCTGCTGATGAAATCTGAGGTCAAGTAGTAACAGGGGGTGGTCTGATGCGATTGTTGCTGAATATCTAGAGGAGTGCAGGGACGGTAATGAGGCTTTGTCTATGAAGAAATAATCTATCCTTGAGTAGGTTTGATGTAAGTGGGAGAAGAATGAGTATCTACCGTCCTGGTGTAAAAATCTCCAGGGATCACAACCTCCACAGTCCTTCATCAGTGATGCTAGATGCATTGTCATAAATTTGGCATCATCAAAATCAGAGGCAAATACACGTATTAATATAACTGGTATATGAAAGGGTCTGCCGTAGACAATAATGAAACACCTGTTACGATCAGGCACTATTTTTCCAGGCGTAAACTGAAGCTTTTTCAAACTCAAAAGAGCCGCTCCTCTGGCTCGAGTTAACTAATTGATGGAAGACTTGTCCCACCCACGGCTGCCTCAGCCTCGTGTGATCACATAGTTTAAGGTGAGTTTCCTGGAGGAAAACGTAATCAGCCCAAGAGGCTTCATGTGTTGGAAGACTTTTGATAGGACCATTTAAATCTCTCACATTCCATGAAATCAGTTTCACATGCAGATTCTGGGTCATGCTGTCATTATCAGACTCAGTCATGATTCCTACTAAATATAATCCCTGGAAAGATATAATTTACCCAATATATTTTTAGCATATGAAACCAGCCGTACTCCTTAACATTACAATAAACACAAGTGCCATATACACTCACCGGCCACTTTATTAGGCACACCTGTCCAACTGCTCATTAACGCAAATTTCTAATCAGCCAATCACATGGCAGCAACTCAATGCATTTAGGCATGTAGACATGGTCAAGACGATCTGCTGCAGTTCAAACCGAGCATCAGAATGGGGAAGAAAGGTGATTTAAGTGACTTTGAACGTGGCATGGTTGTTGGTGCCAGACGGGCTGGTCTGAGTATTTCAGAAACTGCTGATCTACTGGGATTTTCACGCACAACCATCTCTAGGGTTTACAGAGAATGGTCCGAAAAAGAGAAAATATCCAGTGAGCGGCAGTTCTGTGGGCGAAAATGCCTTGTTGATGCCAGAGGTCAGAGGAGAATGGCCAGACTGGTTCGAGCTGACAGAAAGGCAACAGTAACTCAAATAACCACTCATTACAACCGAGGTATGCAGAAGAGCATCTCTGAACGCACAACACGTCGAACCTTGAGGCTGTTTGGGCTACAGCAGCAGAAGACCACACCGGGTGCCACTCCTGTCAGCTAAGAACAGGAAACTGTGGCTACAATTCGCACAGGCTCACCAAAATTGGACAATAGAAGATTCGAAAAACGTTGCCTGGTCTGATGAGTCTCGATTTCTGCTGCGACATTCGGATGGTAGGGTCAGAATTTGGCGTCAACAACATGAAAGCATGGATCCATCCTGCCTTGTATCAACGGTTCAGGCTGGTGGTGGTGGTGTAATGGTGTGGGGGATATTTTCTTGGCACACTTTGGGCCCCTTAGTACCAATTGAGCATCGTGTCAACGCCACAGCCTACCTGAGTATTGTTGCTGACCATGTCCATCCCTTTATGACCACAGTGTTCCCATCTTCTGATGGCTACTTCCAGCAGGATAACGTGCCATGTCATAAAGCTCGAATCATCTCAGACTGGTTTCTTGAACATGACAATGAGTTCACTGTACTCAAATGGCCTCCACAGCCACCAGATCTCAATCCAATAGAGCACCTTTGGGATGTGGTGGACCGGGAGATTCGCATCATGGATGTGCAGCCGACAAATCTGCAGCAACTGCGTGATGCTATCATGTCGATATGGACCAAACTCTCTGAGGAATGTTTCCAGTATCTTGTTGAATCTATGCCACGAAGGATTAAGGCAGTTCTGAAGGCAAAAGGGGGTCCAACCCGGTACTAGCAAGGTGTACCTAATAAAGTGGCCAGTGAGTGTATATCAAAAAGTGTGACCAACATGTGACTTTACACAAACCCCATCCCGAAAACAAAAACTAAAATAGAACAAGCGTAGCGGCATGAGAACAATCTGCTAAAAAGTGCAGTACCTGCGCTCTTCCTTCCTGAGAGGCAAGCAGCAGGTCTCCTGCACAGTCGCACACCCGATGAACAACACAGTGTCAGACTTAACCTAACCTAGCAAGCAGCAGGGGAACTCCCGCATGTATGTTTAAGTGTTCATTGTAAACAAGTGCACCTCATATTAATGTGTAAACTATGCTTAAGTTTACATAATCAATCGGCCATTAAATACAAATTTCGATACTGATTTTCCAAGAACTTGTGCAGTCAGAACTAGTGTTTGACATGTGGTAAGCCAGGTGGCTTGCTAGGCATGTGAAATCAGCCGGTCTTGTGGTTATTCACCCCGTAGCATTCAGTCGTGGAAGGGAACTGGTCAAATGTGGGTTAGGGTTAAGTTCTTTGCTGTTATTCAAATGAGGTCCTCAGAAGACATAGCGGATATGTAATACCTGGGGGGCAAAGGGGTTTTACAGAGATGGAATGTTGTAAAAGGTTGTGCACCGGAAATGATGTCCAGGACCTTCTAGGATCATAACCTGGGTGGACAACCTGGTCAGCTAGCTACTGGAAAGCTACTGGAAAGCTACAGGCAGCGAAAATTGCAAATCGCTGCCATGGTTTCTGCACCACCCTTTAATTGAAGGTATTCTGTGTTGTAAGTCAAACCAAACTGAGTTAAACTTACCTGGGAATTGAAATGTTAAGCTGTTACTATAAACATTAATCTTTTTACAATCAAACACCACCTTTCCAACCAGCACTGACCATTTTAGCCATCTGCACTAATTGGCATTGACCACCGATTTTTCCTTTATTTGTTCGTATAATATTTCTGCTGCGCAGGGGTGTCGAAGTGGTTTTTGTTACCGTAAATGGTGATCACGATCCGGAACATTTATTTGTCAAATACCGCTTCTCCCAGCCCACAGCAGTACAACACAAAGACAAAGAAATATCCAAAACCTGCAAGAACACATATATCCAAACTACAAAAAACTACAACAACTACAAAAACACATATATCCAACATATCCAAAAACAAAAAATCACTGTCCAAGAGAACGAACGCCAGCCAGGATGACTGTCAGAACTGCCGTCTGCATGGGCTAGCAGTTAGCTTAGCCTGCCCCTGTTCCGCGTCCTGTCAGACCGCCCTCAGTGTTTCCTCTTCGGGCAGAGTTGCAGTCCCCGGCCCACAGGATTTAGCAGACTAAGCTCCCCCAACCGATCCAGCGCCAGCTCTCCCAGCCATCAGACAAAGACACAAACCCAGATGCAGACAACGACACTGCATGGACGACACTGGGTGAGGCCGCCGCAAACGTTAAGTTCGCACCGCCGTCTTCCCACACCGGTACTGGGTGAGGCCACTGCAAATGTGAGTTCGTGCCGCCATCTTCCCACACTGGGAGAAATGCACTCTTACTGTACTCTTACTGTTGTACTCTTACCCCCCCCCCTCGGTTCAGAGATGGTCATTCCCTCTTAACATAGATGGTGAACATCCCTGAACTGGGGGGGGGGGGGCATAAGAGTACATCTGTCGCCATCTTACAATGCTGTGATTGCAACTATTCCCCAATCCTCTGTGAATCATACACATGTAACTCTAATTAATGGTCATGCCCATATTGGCATATGAAACTGGATGTTGGTTTCGGTTGTTATGCACCTGTATTGTTCATAAGGGTGGGACACCTGCAGTCACTGTATTGTTTATAAGGGTGGGATACCTGCAGTCACTGTATTGTTTATAAGGGTGGGGTACCTGCAGTCACTGTATTGTTTATAAGGGTGGGGACACCTGCAGTCACTGTATTGTTTATAAGGGTGGGGTACCTGCAGTCACTGTATTGTTTATAAGGGTGGGGACACCTGCAGTCACTGTATTGTTTATAAGGGTGGGGACACCTGCAGTCACTATTGTTTATAAGGGTGGGGTACCTGCAGTCACTGTATTGTTTATAAGGGTGGGGACACCTGCAGTCACTGTATTGTTCATAAGGGTGGGACACCTGCAGTCACTGTATTGTTTATAAGGGTGGGGTACCTGCAGTCACTGTATTGTTTATAAGGGTGGGGACACCTGCAGTCACTGTATTGTTTATAAGGGTGGAGGTACCTGCAGTCACTGTATTGTTTATAAGGGTGGGGATACCTGCAGTCACTGTATTGTTTATAAGGGTGGGGACACCTGCAGTCACTATTGTTTATGAGGGTGGGGTACTGCAGTCACTGTATTGTTTATAAGGGTGGGGACACCTGCAGTCACTGTATTGTTTATAAGGGTGGGGACACCTGAAGTCACTATTATTTATAAGGGTGGGGTACCTGCAGTCACTGTATTGTTTATAAGGGTGAGGATACTTGCAGTCAGTTGAGACTGAAGAGGTCACTTAGATGAAGGATGAAATGTATCTGTCAATAAACGTGTCCAGACGAACTGATTCAACCTTCTTTGATTTTCTTACCTGGATTATTGAGCATGCATAAAGAAATGTTGTCAGCCCAGTTACTGAGGTGTCAGCCCTGTTACTAGTTCTATGATACAAAATGTGGTGCAACCTGGACACATCTTCAGTAATGAACCCGGGGTCATCAGGTGTTTCAGGTCTTGATCACACTCAGCTGGGTCACTCAGGCCTGAGTGACCCAGCTGAGTGTGATCAAGCCCGACTTGTGTCCAGGTAGTGGATCACGCCACGCATCGCCCCTCTTCACCCAGAGCCAACAGGAAGCCTTTTCTGCAGCTTCCAAGATGTTCCTAATGTCTCTTCTTTTTAGCCCACAAATCCTCAAGAGAGACTGGCCAGCAAAGCCCCTGCATGCCACTTCAACCAGCTCACAGTGGGCCTTCCACCCATTCCTCTGACACTTGGCTACCAGATCTGCGTAGCTGGCTCTCTTCCTTTCTTGCACCTCCTCCATTAAATCTTCCCAGGGGACAGTTAGCTCTAACAAAACCACTTACTTGGTTGCCACGGACATCAGGACCAAGTCTGGCCTGAGTGTGGTAGCTGCAATAGTGTCCAGGAACCTCAGTTGCCTTCCAATGTAAACCAGAAACTTCCAGTCCCTTGCTGTTGTGAGCAACCGACTCAGTCCCAGCTTCTTATCCCCTACTCGAACAAAGGCATTGGTGCCTTTTGTTGGTTGTTGCTGCTTGCTGTAGCTGATCCCAGTACAGATGGTGTCTTCTACGGCCCACAGAGCTTGGTCATGGTGCCAACGATACTGTCCCTCTCCCAAGGCCTTTGGACAGCTGCTCAGGATGTGCTCCAATGGTCCCCTTTTCTGGAGGAGTTGGCAAGCAGGTGAGTCCACCAGGCCCCAGCAGAACAGGTTGGAAGGGCTCAGGAGGACATCATACATTGACTGGACCAAGAACTTGAATCGGTGTGATTCCACCTTCCAGAGTTCTGCCCAGGTAATCTTTCGCCCGGTTGTATGCTCCCACATGGTCCAGGCCCCCTGCTTGCCCACCATTCTGCTGTAGCGACCTTCCTCCACCTCTGTGCGTACCTCCTGCTGGACCAGCTTTCACCTCGCCTTTCCTTTCCTTCTTTCCTTTACTTATGTAGTATTCTAATATAATTCAAAAAATGAAAAGAAATTTAAACCAATCAATCATGTCAAATTAAAGTAAAAGTTTATTCAAGTAAAAAAGACCAGTAATTTACTCAAAGAAACTGGGGTATTATTATTTTGTTTGAATAACTTTTTCTTAAAACAGGATATGCTGTGAGAGCACTAAATATAAATGAGTATATTCATCCATGGAACAAACTAAACTCCTCACCGTTCCAACTTTACAAACACGATGAAACAAGGGGGAGTGTATCTTTCAGAGTATATCACATTTGGTTTAAATATGGATTTAAACCCTTGTCAGACAGTAAAGGGTATGTCGGTAACAGGGTTGACGAAACACTTATGCACATTGATTATATGTGAAAATTAATAAATAAATAAAATAACCTGAGATGGCACAGCACAGTTTTCTGAGAGGTAAGGATCTACTTCATCTAAGAAGGGGCTTAAAGACTTTTACAACAGTACTCTGAAAATCAAACATTAAGAAGGGGAAACGGCACGTTTTTGTATATCAGGCCAGTGAGCTGTTTATGGGAGCGTTGGAAGCTAGCATGGAGAAGCCGGTTATTTGTAGATGATGCTGAAGGAGGAGGGTTTTCAGTGCTGGCAGGCGCCAGAGGTGAAGAGAGTAATTCACACGGAAGTGCAAAAAGCACAATTGCCAGGCTTTTCTGAGTGCCGGGCACACACAAGCGCCATGTGGCTCTAAAGTCAGTGAAAGCAAGAAAGAAAAAACATGCGATGCGGTATTCTTGGCCCTTGCAGATGTGTATCGTGGTGTACCACATAACCTTTTATGGGGGACTTTTGATTTACGTAGAGCTTCCAAATTGTCGAACAGCCTGCCAGAGCAGATTTTCTGGATATTTCATATCTTCGACACAGTTTAGTACAGTCCACCACAAGCAGCGGGACGGCTGTAAACAGGGCCGCTGCTAGCCATTTGGGTGCCCTAGGCATAATTGCTTTGTGGTGCCCCCGCCGTGTGGTGGTGCACAAACTAACAATCCACCCCCCGTCCCCCACACACACCCCCCCAGGGGAAGAAAAAAAACACACACCACATTTTTGTGTAAATATTTGTGTTGGTAAGAACATATGGCACAGAAATATTTGAAAGTGCAATCTTATTCAGTAAATACAAACAAAGAAGTATATGTAATTATCAATGTCCCCGCGCTTCAGCATATCAGCTCCCTCACTCCTCTGGGCGCACACACTTCCGATTACCTCACGGTCTCACCATCCCACTTCTGACACCAATGTAGCGAATTCGGGGGGGGGGGGCGACCACAGGAACTGCCACGACCGGGACGCGAACCCGTATCGCCCGCACCGCGGGAGACATCGCTGACCGCTCTGACCTTGGTTAACGTTGTCGCTTACGCAGTGGGAGACACGGGTTTGCGTCCCGGCTGTGGCGACGGTCTCCCAGACTGCCCCCCGAATTCGCTACAATATGTTGCATGTATGGTCTGGGCAGTATG
Organism: Lampris incognitus; assembly: GCF_029633865.1. Classification (NCBI taxonomy): domain Eukaryota; kingdom Metazoa; phylum Chordata; class Actinopteri; order Lampriformes; family Lampridae; genus Lampris; species Lampris incognitus. The sequence continues at coordinate 38,277,951 of NC_079227.1, forward strand.
GCTTTGATCCTAACTCGCTTTTCCGCTTCCGGCGTGGGAAGCTGGCAGCGCGAATTCCCATTCTGCAGTGGCCTCAGCCAGTACCGTCCATGTGGCATCTTTGTCCACATCTGCGTCTAAGTTTATCTTCATTTGATGGCTGGGGGAGCTTGGTCTGCCGCGTCCAGTGGGCCCAGGGACCACGGCCCTGCCTGGAGCTGTGCCCGAAGAGGAAACACCGAGGGCGGTCTGACAAGACGCAGAAGCGGGGCAGGCTAAGCTAACTGCTAGCCCATGCAGACCGGCAGTTCCAATAACACCGAGGGCGGTCTGGCGACGGACTCACCTGGTGTTGACTGGTGTTTTTGGCGTCGTCATGTGGAGTGCGGGGAGGTGTGTCGAGGGTGTCTGGCTGGAGAGTTGGCGTTGGATCGGCTGGGGGAGCTTGGTCTGCGGCGTCCAGTGGGCCCAGGGACCACGGCCGTGCCTGGAGCTGCGCCCGAAGAGGAAACACCAGGGCGGTCTGACAAGATGCGGAAGCGTGGCAGGCTAAGCTAACTGCTGGCCCATGCAGACCGGCAGTTCCCACAGTCCTCCTGGCTGCTGTTCGTTCCCTTGGACAGTGAATTGTTTTTTGTTTTTTCTTGTGTTGTTTTGTAATTCAGATACTATATGTGTTAGTTAGTATGTGGTATGTGTGTTCTTGTAGTTCTTGTAGTTTTTGGATATGTGTTGTTGTCTCTGTGTTGCACTGTTGTGGACTGGGGAAACGATGTTTCGTTTCATTTCATGTGCAGACTAACATGAAATGAATGACCAAGTGTTTCTGACTCCTTAAGTGTGACATCGTGAATCTGGCACTTGAGTCCTTTCTTGTTCTGCTGCAGCACCAGCTGCATCATGAAGTCAGCTGAAATAGTTTCCTTTAAAAAAATGTGTTGCATATCTAATTATCCATACACATTTGGATGTGTCAGGTTTGTAGGACAGTCAAGTTGCACTGGTTCCTACTTAAGTGTGTAACTGAACCGTGCAGTGAAGCTAGTACTCTGGAATGTGACCTGTGAGGAGAAGAGCAAAGAAACAAGAGAAAACATTAGAACATCTTTCCGTGCATAAACCCTGTCTATGTAATGTTGACATGTGTCTGTTCTGTACAACAGTGAACCTCTGGACCATGTTCCAAGCTGCTCAGAAGCTGGGTGGCTACGACCTGGTGAGTTTTATACACACACACACACACACACACACATACACTTACACACACACACACACACATATTGTAACAACCACGGATAAGCAGAGTCACTAGCCCTTGGCTAATGGCTTGGACCCTTTAGTTGACTGGTTAGCACAGTCGCCCGTGGTGCAGGAGACCCGGGCTCAGGTCCCGGCTGTGGCAGTTCCCGGGCTGCCCCCCGAATTCACTATATATATTTGTCTCTGTGCAGGTTAATGGACTTAGCTAGGTATATTATACACTATTATACGTATATATATATATAAGTATATGTGTGTGTTGGGGCTTCATGGCTTCTAGAGGGACAACGGGGCATTTGTGTGACTGATTAAGAGAAAGCAGATGGTTATGCTAACCTGTGGCTGCTGGTGCTAACAGTTCTTTTTTTTTTTGGGAGGGGGCACAATTTAGCTTGGTGCTGCACACCTGACAGCTGCTTTAATGTCCACATAGTCACCGAGTTAATAAGAAGGACAATGTAGCCTATAGCTTGTATCAGGGTCTATAGGCTACATTGTCTTTCTTCTGTGACTGTGTGGAGCTTAAAGCAGCTGTCAGGTGTGCAGCGCCAAGCTACATTACGCCCCCCTCCCCAAAAAAATTGTTAGCACCGGCAGCCACTGATGCTAACTGTCTCTCTTCCCTTGCCGGGGCTTATCTGTTTGTCTCTTTCTTCCTGGTTAACTTGCAGCATCATGTGTGTGTGTGTGGTGTCTCCATGTCTTCCTGGTTAACTTGCAGCATCATGTGTGTGTGTGGTGTCTCCATGTCTTCCTGGTTAACTTGCAGCATCATGTGTGTGGTGTCTCCATGTCGTCCTGGTTAACGTGCAGCATCATGTGTGTGGTGTTTCCATGTCTTCCTGGTTAACTTGCAGCATCATGTGTGTGGTGTCTCCATATCTTCCTGGTTAACTTGTAGCATCATGTGTGTGGTGTCTCCATGTCTTCCTGGTTAACTTGCAGCATCATGTGTGTGGTGTCTCCATGTCTTCCTGGTTAACTTGCAGCATCATGTGTGTGTTTGGTGTCTCCATGTCTTCCTGGTTAACTTGCAGCATCATGTGTGTGGTGTCTCCATGTCTTCCTGGTTAACTTGCAGCATCATGTGTGTGGTGTCTCCATGTCTTCCTGGTTAACTTGCAGCATCATGTGTGTGTGGTGTCTCCATGTCTTCCTGGTTAACTTGCAGCATCATGTGTGTGGTGTCTCCATGTCTTCCTGGTTAACTTGCAGCACCATGTGTGTGGTGTCTCCATGTCTTCCTGGTTAACTTGCAGCATCATGTGTGTGTGTGATGTCTCCATGTCTTCCTGGTTAACTTGCAGCATCATGTGTGTGGTGTCTCCATGTCTTCCTGGTTAACTTGCAGCATCATGTGTGTGGTGTCTCCATGTCTTCCTGGTTAACTTGCAGCATCATGTGTGTGTGTCTCCATGTCTTCCTGGTTAACTTGCAGCATCATGTGTGTGTGTGGTGTCTCCATGTCTTCCTGGTTAACTTGCAGCATCATGTGTGTGTGTCTCCATGTCTTCCTGGTTAACTTGCAGCATCATGTGTGTGGTGTCTCCATGTCTTCCTGGTGAACTTGCAGCATCATGTGTGTGGTGTCTCCATGTCTTCCTGGTTAACTTGCAGCATCATGTGTGTGGTGTCTCCATGTCTTCCTGGTTAACTTGCAGCATCATGTGTGTGGTGTCTCCATGTCTTCCTGGTTAACTTGCAGCATCATGTGTGTGTGGTGTCTCCATGTCTTCCTGGTTAACTTGCAGCATCATGTGTGTGGTGTCTCCATGTCTTCCTGGTTAACTTGCAGCACCATGTGTGTGGTGTCTCCATGTCTTCCTGGTTAACTTGCAGCATCATGTGTGTGTGTGATGTCTCCATGTCTTCCTGGTTAACTTGCAGCATCATGTGTGTGGTGTCTCCATGTCTTCCTGGTTAACTTGCAGCATCATGTGTGTGTGTGGTGTCTCCATGTCTTCCTGGTTAACTTGCAGCATCATGTGTGTGTGTCTCCATGTCTTCCTGGTTAACTTGCAGCATCATGTGTGTGTGGTGTCTCCATGTCTTCCTGGTTAACTTGCAGCATCATGTGTGTGGTGTCTCCATGTCTTCCTGGTTAACTTGCAGCATCATGTGTGTGGTGTCTCCATGTCTTCCTGGTGAACTTGCAGCATCATGTGTGTGGTGTCTCCATGTCTTCCTGGTTAACTTGCAGCATCATGTGTGTGGTGTCTCCATGTCTTCCTGGTTAACTTGCAGCATCATGTGTGTGGTGTCTCCATGTCTTCCTGGTTAACTTGCAGCATCATGTGTGTGGTGTCTCCATGTCTTCCTGGTTAACTTGCAGCATCATGTGTGTGTGTCTCCATGTCTTCCTGGTTAACTTGCAGCATCATGTGTGTGTGGTGTCTCCATGTCTTCCTGGTTAACTTGCAGCATCATGTGTGTGGTGTCTCCATGTCTTCCTGGTTAACTTGCAGCATCATGTGTGTGGTGTCTCCATGTCTTCCTGGTTAACTTGCAGCATCATGTGTGTGGTGTCTCCATGTCTTCCTGGTTAACTTGCAGCATCATGTGTGTGGTGTCTCCATGTCTTCCTGGTTAACTTGCAGCATCGTGTGTGTGTGGTGTCTCCATGTCTTCCTGGTTAACTTGCAGCATCATGTGTGTGGTGTCTCCATGTCTTCCTGGTTAACTTGCAGCATCATGTGTGTGGTGTCTCCATGTCTTCCTGGTTAACTTGCAGCATCATGTGTGTGTGGTGTCTCCATGTCTTCCTGGTTAACTTGCAGCATCATGTGTGTGTGGTGTCTCCATGTCGTCCTGGTTAACTTGTAGCATCATGTGTGTGGTGTCTCCATGTCTTCCTGGTTAACTTGCAGCATCATGTGTGTGGTGTCTCCATGTCTTCCTGGTTAACTTGCAGCATCATGTGTGTGTGCTGTCTCCATGTCTTCCTGGTTAACTTGCAGCATCATGTGTGTGTGGTGTCTCCATGTCTTCCTGGTTAACTTGCAGCATCATGTGTGTGTGGTGTCTCCATGTCTTCCTGGTTAACTTGCAGCATCATGTGTGTGTGTCTCCATGTCTTCCTGGTTAACTTGCAGCATCATGTGTGTGGTGTCTCCATGTCTTCCTGGTTAACTTGCAGCATCATGTGTGTGTGGTGTCTCCATGTCTTCCTGGTTAACTTGCAGCATCATGTGTGTGGTGTCTCCATGTCTTCCTGGTTAACTTGCAGCATCATGTGTGTGTGTGGTGTCTCCATGTCTTCCTGGTTAACTTGTAGCATCATGTGTGTGGTGTCTCCATGTCTTCCTGGTTAACTTGCAGCATCATGTGTGTGTGTGTGGTGTCTCCATGTCTTCCTGGTTAACTTGCAGCATCATGTGTGTGGTGTCTCCATGTCTTCCTGGTTAACTTGCAGCATCATGTGTGTGTGTCTCCATGTCTTCCTGGTTAACTTGCAGCATCATGTGTGTGTGTGGTGTCTCCATGTCTTCCTGGTTAACTTGCAGCATCGTGTGTGTGTGTGGTGTCTCCATGTCTTCCTGGTTAACTTGCAGCATCATGTGTGTGTGGTGTCTCCATGTCTTCCTGGTTAACTTGCAGCATCATGTGTGTGGTGTCTCCATGTCTTCCTGGTTAACTTGCAGCATCATGTGTGTGGTGTCTCCATGTCTTCCTGGTTAACTTGCAGCATCATGTGTGTGTGGTGTCTCCATGTCTTCCTGGTTAACTTGCAGCATCATGTGTGTGTGGTGTCTCCATGTCTTCCTGGTTAACTTGCAGCATCATGTGTGTGTGTGGTGTCTCCATGTCTTCCTGGTTAACTTGCAGCATCATGTGTGTGTGGTGTCTCCATGTCT